>NC_089587.1:48742167-48957310 GCF_019320115.1 Miscanthus floridulus
TCAACATGGCGATAACAGTGCAGCAATCCCAATTTGATCCAACACTGCTATGCGCACACCAATTTCAAACGGATGCAATTCTTATATGAAACAAAATCAACTCGCCAGATCGAACGCAGACGCTACATCGTCGTAGCAACTATTCAGCTAAGCACAGCAGGAAGCAGCAAGGAACTGCGAGGTCGAGAAGGGGGGCACACAGCGTGCTTACCTGGGCGTCGTACTCCTGGGCGTACTGCTTGGCGCGGGCGAAGATGATCTTGCGGCTCTCGAGCGCCTTCTTCCTGTCTGCGAGCGCCTTCTCCTTCTTGTCCGCTGCCCACTGCTCCTCCCGCTTGCGCTTGCGCAGCACAGACTCCGGGACCACCACCGCCTTCGCCTCCGCCGCCGACATCTGCGCAGAGAGCCCAACGAAGACTCAGATCCGCGCCAAGGGAGACGGAGTCGCGGGCACGTGCACGTGCCTGCGCGCGGGCTATGGATTGGGAAGGGGAGGCGGAGGCTGGCGCAGCAAAGCTTACCTCGGTGACCTGCGTGTGGGTGAAGAGAAGAGGAGGCCGGCCGCCGAGGTGGGAGGAGAAAGGAAGTGGCGGCGGGGCAGCGAGAGGAGAGTACTTATGGGAGAGCGAGGGTTTTTCTCTGCTCGCTAGGGTTAGGGTTTTCTGGGGGATCGGACGGCTGCGGTTGGCGAGCTGTTGTATCCGACGGAGTGGGGACGAGAAGGAAATGAATGAACGAAAAAAATGGAGTTTAGAGATAGTGACGAGTTGGGCCCTGTTCAAATGGAAAGTTTTGGGCCTCATCTGGTCCACTGTGGGCAGTAAAGTGGACCTTCGACCCACAAGTCGCCCAAGGCCGCCGTACGCCGGCGCATCGTCAGTCTCGCTCGCAGCAGGAGCAGGGCTGAAAACGGACCGAAACAGGTAGAAAAACTCCTCTCCTATTTCGGTTTCTATAATTTTAGTGAAAACGGGATCATGTTCGGAAAAAAACGAATGAGGATATACAAAAAAAATACGGAAACAGACAAATACAGACGGAGAGCCAGAAAAATAAGTTAGAATAACATGATCAATTATTCTTGAGTACACATGAACAAAGTCACAAAATAATATACTCGAACGAAATTATCGGTCCAATATTCACTAGTATACCATGTGTTAACATGCATAATTTGTGGTTAGTAGGTTTATGAACATATCAATTTCTAGATATATCTCACATGGATTGAAAACGGGATGAAAAAACGGAATAAATACGGGTCAATTGTGGATAAAAACGGGATCTCGCGGAAACGAACGGAAAAACCCCTTTCCCGTTTCCGTAAATACGGAAACGGGATCCCACAAATACGAAAACGGACAGAAGAAAGTAGGAAACGGAACGGGTCGGAATCGGATTTTTTCCGGCCGTTTTCAACCTTAAGCAGGAGGTAGCTTCTCGCCAGCGTGGGTGGTCCACGCTCTAGACCCCATTCCAGTGGGACAATGGGGGCTCACCCCTCGGCCCCCATCCGACATGCACTCGCTCCTCCGCCGCGCACGCGCTACTCTGCTCGTCCGCCGCGCGGACGCTCACCTACAAATAGGAACCACCCCTTCTCCTCTCGCGCCTTTGTGGTGCCGACGCCGGCGCAGGCGACCGAGATCTGACCGTCGAAGAAGAGAGCGGAAGAGGGATTGGGCTGGCGCACGTACTGCAAGGGTGTCGTCGGCGTAGGGCTCCATCGCCTCCCGCCGCATCGCCGAGAATGACGCCTCCCGCCCCATCGCGCGAGGACGACGGCGGCTCACGAGCGCGGCCTCTGCTCGGGCCACACCGAGGATGGCTCCTCCCTTCCGACAGTGGCACGTGTGTGAGGCTGCTCGCACGGGACGCGAGCGCGGCGGTGCGAGGAGGCCCGCGTGGCCACTGGCTCCGCCAGCACCACCGCCGCTCTTTCCCCTCCCTCGGTGAAAGATGGAAGATGACAAGTGGGTCCCAATGGTCAGTGTCTGTTAAGAGAATTTGGGGTTTTGGTTTAGGGACTTCTGCCGGAGCAAATGCAATAGAGGCCCAACAAAAATGGGGGAAGCACCAAAATAAAAAATGAGGGCTCGTGATTTGTGTGCTCCTTCTAAAGTTGCTCTTAAGATGGCGATTGGCCTTGATGGTGGACAACCGGCGGCCAGGATACGGCGGGCAGCTAGTGACCGTGCGGCACTGCGGGCGTGTGCTCGTGCGTTGGAAGGCAGCTGCAGCATTATGATGGAGATTGATGGGATTGCGACGTGCACCGTCGCCTATGGAGCCTTGATGGTCCAGGTGATCTTAAGAAGGACATGGTCTTTCAATCTATTTGTACTTGTAGGTCTAGTTGTGCACGTGTGGTGTGTGTGTGTGGATAGCGTGGGTGTGCGTTCGTGCATGTAGCAGATACTATAGCTATATCCAGATGAGAGGCTTAAAAAAAAGATGGAGATTGGCTTTAGGGTTAAGTTCTACTGGATGCTTGCACACAACATCGGCTCCATCTATGACCTCAGCGGAAAATCGTATTAAACAAACACAGGGTGAAATCGTAATGGAACGAACAGGTATTATAGAGGGAGAGTCCCTTTTTAAAAAAACTTGCTCTTTATAGTGTGAGATGAGATGATATGAATAATATATGAATATTATGATATAAACAAGAAAAGAAAAGAAAAAAAGAAAAAATGTTAGTTACGGGCACCATCACATTGCCGTCGCCGCCAGACACAGCTCCTCATACACACACCGCACATCCACCCAAGCACACCGCGCCGAGGGAGGTGATGCCGCGCGCTGCAGGAGGTCAAGCGCCATGGCTGCATTGAATGGTGAGACTCCCCACCAGTGGGGTTTTGTTTTATTTTGTTAGATGCTGCTGCAGGGCGGTGTGAGGTGATCGGTGCAGGAAAAGAATGATGGAGATTCAGTAGAGGTGTGATGCAGAGATAGGAGAAGCGTAGATGGTGCAGTGTAGTTAGAAGAAGTTGGAGAAGGTAGAGCGCTAGCTGCTGTGCTGTTGTAGGCGTGTGGCTGAATGAGAAGAAGAACAGCATCTCGGGAGCGTAGGTGAAGTAGTATAATTTATAATTTAGTAGATGCAAATTATGAAGTTTCCAGTTGAAGAGAGAGCCCTGCCATGGTGTCTACCCAGCTGTTCTAGTGGAGGGAAAGCACTGCTGCCATGTTATTGTAGGCGTGTGAGGGCAAAAGTTCGATTGCTCCAGCAGTTTGCAAGTGGTGATTGGCACAAGATTCAGAGGCTTTGAAGCCCGTGCAAAGCAGTACATGTAGTTTTTGCAGAGAGTGATGCCACGAGGGGTGAGGAGATTGCAAGTTCAAGTAAGTGTCAGGAGTAGTGGAGATTCAGATGCAAAGAAGGGCGTTGATGTGGCGTCGTTGTGAGTAGAGAGGTTGTAGTTTAGTGATCTTCACAAGACTAAAGTGCCATAAGATCAATGTTTCAGATTTCAGAGGCTTTTGATTAAAGAGGCCGTAGATGTAGTTTCATTTGACAGTTACAGATCAAAGAGCTATATCATGAGAAGCGAAAGTGGGAGATTGCAGAGGCAATAGAGGTGGCAGGGTAGCAGTATTTGATCTGTGAGTGAAGTGAGATTGAGTAGAGGAGAAAGGGAGTTCGAGCTTTGATGGCAAGTAAAATGCTGTGTTGCAGTTAGAAAGAAGAGAAATATAGAAATTAGTATAGGAGAAAGCCTGAAGAATGCAGCAAGTGATCAAAGCAGTGATAGTTTGACAGAGTAGTGGGCCTGACATGCTAGCAGACTTGTGTGTTCAAAGAAATTAGGCGGAGCATGAATTCCATGAGAAGGCAGAGGCACTGTACTGCATTAGAGAGGAGAAGTGGGCAGATTTAGTGTAGGTGCTTCAAGTAGTGCAGTTCAGTAGATGCAAGTCAGAGAGTTTCCAGCTGAAGAAAAGAGTGAGTGCAGATGTGTGAGTGAAGGAGTGATAGAATTGCAGACCGGCATGGTATGCAAATGGTGGTTGTCAAAAGTTCATTATTTAGAGGCTTTG
The DNA here is from genome assembly GCF_019320115.1 of Miscanthus floridulus. Lineage (NCBI taxonomy): Eukaryota > Viridiplantae > Streptophyta > Magnoliopsida > Poales > Poaceae > Miscanthus > Miscanthus floridulus. The sequence continues at coordinate 48,746,215 of NC_089587.1, forward strand.
ATCAGAGAAGCCCTTTACAGGAAGGATAGTATCCTGAAGCAAGAGCTGTGGAAGTGGTAGAGTGGTGTCTGATCAGTTGTGAGACTTGCATGTTCAGTGAAAGCAAGTAAATTTGGGAGTTCAGAGAAAGAGAGATTTTGAATCGCAGTTTGAGAGCCAAGAAGATTTAGTTGAGAAGAAACGATAGACTTCAGTATATACAGCAAGCAAGTAGAGTCCTACATCTTAGGAGGGTGCACAGCAGAGTTGTCACTGTGGTTTGATACAGAAGAAGTGAGATCCCAAGATGCAGATGTGTAAGAGAACATGCACTTTCACTGATTGATGTCAGGAAAATAATTGGCTTTAGTAAAAGAGGGGGAGAAAGAAGAATGTGCAGATTGCAGGATTTGCATGTTGCAAATCATCACCAACAATAGTGAGACTCATTGGCTGTCAGCATAATATTCATGAGAGGCCATCGTGTGCTATAGCAGGCCAGGAGTTTTTCTTATCCTCTGTGTCAGTGATGATGCATTGAAACTCCTGAAGAATGCAGAAAAGATAAGTTGCAGTGAGTGACCTGTTAGTGCATGGCTCTGAACAACAGAGACAGACTTCTGGGCAAAGTATGCTTTGAGCTGTTCGGCAGCAGTATAGTGATGTTGCAATAGAAGATTTGTAGAGCCGAGAGGACCGTGGCTAGTGGTTTATTCAGAGATCATTCTCTGAAGAATAAGGCTGGCCTGCTATAGTGAAGACTTTCAGTAGATGTGTGCCCCAAATTTCAGAAGTTTGTCAGTGCGTGTGCTGTGTAATAAGCAAGCAAGATGTAAAATGTATAGTACAGTAATTAGCATGTGCTATGAAGTGTCAATTTGTCGTGAGGATTAACCGAAAGAAATAGAATGTACTGTAATCCGTGTAATCCTCAGAATGTTTGAAATACTTTAGGCATGACAGATTATTAGCGGCCTATTGTGAATCCGGCCCTATGATTTAACAAGAGTAGTCCTCACAAGTGCACTGATTATGTAAACGTGATGGGTTCTGCTTGTGGCGTGCTCCCTGATGGGTCCTATGTATAAAAAATCAAATTGTGCAGCCTGCTGCCGATGATATCGCTGCCCTGATGCCAGGCATAATACTCGAGCTCGACCAAATAGTTTTGTTCACACAGAAGTAGATTCATCCTCCAAATTGTCTTGAGAACACACGTGTACTGTGAAAGAAGTTTCAGCTCTCTTGAGATACGGGAATACACCCACCAGAAAGTTCATTCAGATACCTTGGCCACAATTAGTTCCTGACATACAACCACCATGCCCTCGTATACTTGTGAGATCATTACAGCTCGTGTATTTCACCTGAGTTGATTCCTGTGGCCGGCAATCAATATATAAAAAAATAAATTTTAATGCCTTTGTTGTCCTTACTGTGCCATGCATACTCCAGCTGGTGATCATTAGAAATTTTCTAGCTATCAAAGCCCATTCGACAATGATAAAAGAGACCTATATATGCTGGCAGTGCATTGCTCCGATAAAAGCATGTGGTCGAGTATATTATTTATGGCAATATTTGCCTATTTGTAATCTTCAATCCATGCACAGTGTCATTTCCTTGAGTCCTTGACCTAGGAAGTTCTATGACGCAATCTGGGCTTTAAGTAGTCCATAAAAGAATTTGCTCATTGATCAGGTAGACATGTTTGTATCATCTCAAGGCGTGACTTGCTTTTAGCGTCTGACTTCAAATAGTTGTATGCACTACCAGTATACTATTCACTCGGTTCAAAAGACTTATTCGTGTCCGATATGACCGGAGTATCATCATGAAGTCTCTCAAGCAATGATCACCATCATCCAGTGACCGATAGGCCGGGAGCACATATGTTCTGACCAACGAGGCTGGACACATTTCTTCTCCTTGACCAACGAGGTTTTAATTTGGAGACCATCACAATTGTGAGGCCGACGAGGCTAGACCCCTTTTTGTTCGTGACCGACGAGGCTAGACCCCTTTTTGTTCGTGACCGACGAGGTTCGAGGCCGAACATACACTTGAGACTTTATCATGAATTCCGTGACCGAGGCCGGATACTTCTCACTGAAGATAGACAAGGCTTTGGGGCATATATATTATATGGCTATTATTGGTACCAATTATACTTGGAGAATATTTGTGCAGAATTCAAGACGACGACCATCATTGCAGCTTAATCGGAGGTTTTCCAACGATCCAATACTGTGGATGTAATTAACCGGCGGCTTAACAAGCCCCCGGAACCAAGAACTTTTCAATCAATGATCGTCTGTTTAGTCAGATTTATTAAGCGCAAATTCAATATAATCCGGAACGTGTACTTTGTAATTCTCAAATAAATTAATAAAAGTCCGAGTTCCCTGAGTTTGGTGTCTCTTTTACTTACTTTGTATACTTATGTATACTGGCACGTCCGCACATTTATCTATTTACCTACACATTAGGACCTACTCTCCCTAGTCAGGAGCGTGTTTCCTTTTGGCGAAACACCTCCCTTATGTGGAGAAATTTAGTGTTAAGATGATCGTAAGATTCAGGTGGTAATGGTGAGATCATTTGACTCACGCTATGCCTTTGGTTGGTAGAAGCCTTGTGTGGAAACCCAACTCCTTGACTATGAGAGACTTGATGGCTAGGTGCATACCTTGGCGAACCTCCAATGTTGGGTAAGACACTACTAGAAAATAGATTTTAGGAGACAACCATTTTAATTTTGGATGGGGTGGAAAAAAGGTCTTCCGTCTCCGTAATTCCAGATGCATTTTTTCAGAGATGGGCGCTAAAATGTCTGCTTGTGCAAATACCTCAGCTGGTCTCCTTAAATACTAGTCCGCCCATTAGACGTTCACACACATATTGGAGCCAGTATCGTCCATTGAGCCCACCCCAATCTCTCTATCTTTCACGTCTCTCTCCAACCCAACTTTGTCCCAATCTCTAGCCGAGAGCTCCTCTGCCCCTCCCTCCATCGAGAAACCCTAGCCGCGCGAGAGCTCGTGACCCCTCCACCACCTCCCTTCCACCGCCATGAGCCATATTATGTCATCATCCACAAGCTCGCTCGAGCCGCCGGGAAAGGCTGGGAGGAGCGACTCAGGGAAGAATGAGAAGGAAAAGACTACAGGTTCAGCAAGAAAAGATTAAGGCCTTGTTTGGATATTGTAAAATCAAGAAACCATAGTATCAAGAAACTGTAGTTTTAGAAGCAAAACCGTGGTTTAGAAAAAAGAGATCTAGAGTAGAGTTTTTAAAACTCTGAAAAGACTACAGTTTCAGCAATGCCATGGTATTCAAAACCATAAAGTTTGTTGCACTCAAACACTTCATGGCATTCTAAAACCAAAGTATTTCACAAACCCATGGTATTTTTCCAAAACTCCAAAAATACTTTGTATCAAACAGGGCCTAAGGCAGTTAAAAGGACAATGATAGGTGGGGTCCGTGGATGACATATGAGACCAATTGATAATAGTTGCTAAAAGTGTAAAAAAAAACTTGTATCATCCTATCCCATGAATCCTTCCAACCAAATAAAAATTACAATATATACTCAACCAAATACAGAAATTGGACAGTCTCATCTCATAAATCAAAGCAGGATGTCATGCCTCGTTCCCAAAACAAACGCATCCTAAGGTAGCATTTGGTTGAGAGTCAAAGTGGGGTGGGATGGTCTTGACTCTGATTCGTGGGATGGGACGGCTTCATTCTCTGTTTGGTTAAGGAGGGATGGGACGAACCTGTTTTATGTTTGGATCAGATACAACAAAAGTGGGATTAGCTACTGACAGGTGGGATCCAATTGTCAGTTTTTTTTAAAAAAAATTCTTCTTTTCTTTTTCCTCTCCTTATCTCTTCGATCCCAACCGCCTGGACTCGAGTCTCGCACATGGGCACGGCGCACCTCGTCTCCTCCACGAGCGCCTGGCTTCCCCAGCGAGCTTGCCCAAGCTCACCCCGCGCCTCCTTCCCCCGAGCTAGCCCTGTGCCTCCTTCCCCCGAGCTCGCCCCGTGCCCATGAGGCGGCCCGCTCGGCGGCGGCGCTCGGCGGCCGGCGAGGTGGCGTGCTTGCGCTCGCCCACAAGGAGGCCCGTGAGGCGGCGTGCTCGCTCCGCTAGGTTCCTCCATCTTCGAGCTCCTCTGTGCGTCATCCTTCTTCCTTGCATCCTCTCCCGCGCGCCCGTCCTTCTTCCTCCCATCCTCTCCCACGCGCCGTTCGTGAGCAAGCGTGCCTGCTCTCTCCTTCTTCCTCGCCTGTAGCACGCTCATCCCACTTGGGGCTGACCCTGTCCCACTAGTAGAGAACAGACCTTTGATCCTCGGCCAAAATGGGCTCTAGTCCCGGAATTTTTTGCCCCCGGGACTAGAAATACCTTTAGTCCCGGTTGGTGGCTCCAACCGGGACTAAAGGTCCCTGCCCAACGGCTACTGCGCCAGACAGAGGTGGCAGGGACCTTTAGTCCCGGTTGGAGCCACCAACCGGGACTAAAGGTATACTTTTACTCCCGGTTTGTGGCTCCAACCGGGAGTAAAGGTCTACTCCCGGGTCGTGGCTGCGCCCGGGGTTGGAAAGTTACCTTTAGTCCCGATTGGATCTATCAACCGGGACTAAATGTTCTCCCTTTACAAATCGGCCGTCTCCTCCTTCCTCCCCGAGCCCGAGCTCAGCACATTTTGAAGCTCACTGCAGTAGTGTTCTTGCTTCCTCCCTCCCTCCATTGTTCCTCCATCCATTCTTCGATTCCTCCGTCGATTCTTCAGTTGTAAAGGTTACCAATCTCATACTCTCATTTTTTACCATTTTCTTATGCCATTTTATTCACTATATATATTTATGGTTCTTTATTGTGGTTTTTTTTCATTTGTAAGCAATTTGAGCTCAAAATCACTTTAAGCTTGCATATTTACATGAAAGAAGGTTAAAGTATATATAAATATAAAGTTAGAAAATAGTTAGAAAATTATAGCAAATCCTTACTAGTTGAACTTGCGGACCGTGTTCAGGTCGGCGAGGATGTTCTCTGCCGAGCGGTAACGGACGTCAAGGAGGAGCTTTGATTCTACGAGGGAGAGCGATAACGGTCGTGGAAGACCGTGTTCCCTTCCTCGTAGAATCGGAGCTCTTCCTTGACCAAGTACGGTGCCGTCCGGTGGAGAAATCCTCGCCGAGCTGATCACGTAAGCAAGGTCAACTAGTACGGATGGTTATTTATTCACATGTCCCGATATCGTCGTAGTAGTCTGTCAATCACCGTACCTAAACGTAGTATATATAAATAAAAACTTAGAAAATAGTTAGAAAATTATAGAAAATCCGTACTAGTTGAACTTGCGGACCGTGTTCAGCTCGGCAAGCATGTTCTCTGTCGAGCGGTAACGGACATCAAGGAGGAGCTTTGATTCTACGAGGGAGAGCGACAACGGTCGTGGGAGACCGTGTTCCCTTCCTCATAGAATCGGAGCTCTTCCTTGACCAAGTACGGTGCTGTCCGGTGGAGAAATGCTCGCCGAGATGATCACGTAAGCAAGGTCAACTAGTACGGATGGTTATTTATTCACACGTCCCGATATCGTCGTAGTAGTCTGTTATGTGTGTACATTCCCATTCTTCTGTTAATTTGCGGAAATATCATATGAATTACTTACCTGCCGCAGTAAAAGACGAGAACACAATGACCATTAAAAATATCATTGTTTAGAGATCTAGATAATTTTATAGTTTGTTAATTTTATTTGTTTATAAAAGAAGAAATTTATAGTGTATTAAAAAATGAGTATAGAGAGTAGATGGCAACTGCTTCCGGGTCCTCGGCCTCTCATGGGTTTCCAAAGCGACTTAGGCCGGGCCTTCCTCTCATTCCATGCGGCAAGTGTCGTGATGAGATGAAGATTGTGATGGAGTACCGAGTGAAGAAGGAGGGTCCCAACAAGGATCGTATCTTCTACAAGTGTCCGGATCGCAATGTGAGTTATTTTATCGTATTTAATGATTATGGTTAGTTTATACCTATTTTCATGATGGTTGTGATTAAAGTTCTAGTTTTTTGTTTTAATTTCAGTGGGATGGCAGTGGACGATGTTCAGGCTTCTACTGGGAGGAAGAGTATGTTGAACTCGTGCAAAAATATCTTGCACAACAGGCAGATACGGCGGCTAATGAGGCAGTGATCCAGCCGAAGAAACCCAAAGATGTTGCACAATCGGGGGATCTATCTGTTTTAGTTGAGATTGGTCGCGAAATCCTTGTGCTCCTGAAATGTATTTTAGCTTTAGTTCTTTTAGTGGTAGTTGGGATTGTCTACATTGTAGCGATGCTTTCATAAATTTGTATCTTTTGTGGTGGCACGCATGTTGTATAAATAATTAATTATGATCTAGGTTTTAATATGATATTTATGTCATGTAATGCAGATGAGCCGTCATTGGATGTATAATGCTGATCGCCGCTCACAAGAGTTCATTGACGGCGTGCATTCTTTATTACGTGCGGCCGAGACAAACAAACGCGACGGTTTCATGTGCTGCCCATGTGCCATATGTAAGAATACGGTGGAATATCCTTGCTCAAGGACTCTTCATTCACACTTGTTCAAGTCGGGTTTCATGCCAAACTATATTTGTTGGACAAAGCACGGAGAAACCGGTGTTGTAATGGAAGAAGATGAAGAAGAACAATGGGACGACAATGATATTATTCCTGATGGTGCGTGCTTCAATGATACTGCAATGGGGAGAAGCTGAAGAAGAGGTAGCCGCAGAAGATGAGCCGGCTGATGATCTTTGTCAGGTCATTCGTGATGCACAAAGAGAATGTGAAAGTGAAAAGGAGAAGATCAAGTTCGAGCGGATGCTAGAAGATCACAAGAAATTGTTGTACCCAACTTGTGATGCAGGGCAGAAAAAGTTGGGAACCACACTAGAATTGCTACAATGGAAGGCAAAGAATGGTGTATCTGACAAGGGATTTGGAGAGTTACTAAAAATTCAAAAGAAGATGCTTCCGAAGTACAATGAATTGCCCGCCACTACCTACGAAGCAAAACAAGTTGTCTGTCCTATGAGGCTAGAAATAGAGAAGATACATGCATGTCCTAATGACTGCATCCTATACCGTGGCAAAGAGTACGAGAAATTGGATGCATGCCCGGTATGCCATGCGTCGCGGTATAAGATCAGGCGAGATGACCCTGGTGATGTTGAGGGCGAACGTCCACGTAAGAAAATCCCTGCCAAGGTTATGTGGTATGCTCCTATAATACCACGCTTGAAACGTCTGTTCAGAAACAAAGAACATGCAAAATTGTTACGATGGCACAAAGAAGACCGTAAGGTAGACAATATGTTGAGACACCCTGCTGATGGGTCCCAGTGGAGAGCAATCGATAGAGAATTCCCGGAGTTTGCAAATGACGCAAGAAACTTAAGGTTTGCTTTAAGTACAGATGGTATCAATCCTTTTGGAGAGCAGAACAGTAGTCATAGCACTTGGCCTGTTACTCTAAGTATCTACAACATTCCTCCTTGGTTATGCATGAAGCGGAAGTTCATTATGATGCCTGTGCTCATCCAAGGCCCGAAGCAACCTGGCAATGACATCGATGTGTACCTGAGACCACTTATTGATGAACTTCTCATTTTGTGGAATAAAGAAGGTGTACGTGTGTGGGATGAGTACAAACAGGAACACTTTGATCTGCGAGCATTGTTGTTCGTAACAATCAATGATTGGCCTGCTCTAAGTAATCTTTCAGGACAGTCAAACAAGGGATATAATGCATGCACACACTGCTTCGGTGATATTAGAGGTGTATTCTTGAAAAAATGTCGAAAGGTCGTGTACCTTGGCCATCGTCGATTTCTTCCTGCAAATCACCCCGTAAGAAAGAAAGGTAAGCATTTTAAAGGGAAAGCAGACCACCTGACCAAGCCTCGCAACCGAACCGGTGAGGATGTACTCGATATGGTCAATGATGTGAAAGTCGTCTTTGGAAAAGGACATGGAAGCCAACCTATTCCGAAAGACGCTAACGGTCACGCACCCATGTGGAAGAAAAAGTCCATATTTTGGGACCTACCCTATTGGCAAGTCCTGGAGGTCCGTAGCTCGATCGACGTGATGCACCTGACGAAGAATCTTTGTGTGAACCTGCTAGGCTTTATGGGTGTGTATGGAAAGCCTAAGGACACATTTGAAGCACGACAGGACCTGCGTTGTTTGAGAGAAAGAGACAACCTGCATCCAGAGAAGACAGATGATGGACGCCATTACTTACGTCCTGCTAGCTACACTCTAAGCAAAGAGGAGAAGGAAATCATGTTTGAATGCTTAAACAACATCAAGGTACCATCTGGATTCTCCTCGAATATAAAGGGTATTATAAATGTGACAGAGAAGAAATTCTGTAACTTAAAGTCCCATGACTGTCACGTTCTCATGACGCAATTACTTCCAGTTGCATTAAGAGGAATTCTACCTCCAAATGTACGTCTAGCCACCGTAAAGCTATGTGCATTCCTCAATGCAATTTCTCAGAAGGCAATTGATCCAACTGATCTAGCTAAACTACAGAATGATGTGGTTCAATGTCTCGTCAGCTTTGAGTTAGTGTTCCCTCCTTCCTTCTTTGATATTATGACACACCTCCTAGTTCACCTAGTCAAGGAGATTTTCACTCTCGGTCCTGTGTTCCTACACAACATGTTCCCCTTAGAGAGATTCATGGGAGTCCTAAAGAAATATGTTCACAACCGTGCTCGCCCAGAAGGAAGCATCGCCAAGGGCTATGGAACAGAAGAGGTCATTGAGTTCTGTGTTGACTTTATTCCCGACCTTGACTCGATTGGTGTTCCTGAATCGAGACATGAGGGGAGACTAAGCGGAAAGGGGACACTAGGGAGGAAAACATATATTGGTACGGATGATGATTATTTCAATAAAGCGCACTACACAGTTCTACAGAACTCCTCTTTGGTAGATCCGTATATTGAGACACACAAGGATCTCTTACGATCCGAGTTTCCAGGCAAGACTGAAGCTTGGATTACGCATAAGCACATGGAAACTTTCGGCGGTTGGTTGCGAAAAAAATGTCAAGGTGATGAGAGCATCCATGAGCAACTGTATTTATTGGCTATGCAACCATCATGGCATATCGTCACATACAAAGGGTACGAGATAAATGGGAACATATTCTACACAGTAGCCCAAGATAAAAGGAGTACCAACCAAAACAGTGGTGTCCGCATAGATGCCACAGACCCAAATGGGAATAAGCAGACATATTATGGACGCATAGATGAAATATGGGAACTAGAATATGCACCTACTTTGAAGATCCCATTGTTCAAGTGCCAATGGGTCAAGGTGACCGGAGGCGGAGTAACAGTAGACAACGAGTATGGAATGACAACAGTAGACCTTAGTAATATTGGGTACAAAGACGAACCATTCGTCCTTACCAAGGATGTGAATCAGGTGTTCTATGTCAATGATATGTCTACCAAACCAAAAAGAGGGAAAAACGATAATGACTCAACCAAAGAGCCAAAGCGCCACATAGTTCTTTCAGGGAAAAGAGTCATCGTGGGAATTGAGGACAAGTCGGACATGTCAGAAGAATATGAAAAGGATGACCGAATTCCGCCCTTCAAAGTGAACAAAGACCCTAGCATCTTGGTAAATGATGAGGACACTCCATGGTTACGAAGCGATCATAACCAAGGGACATACGTAAAGAAGAAGTTCACTGCTGTGCCCACTTGATGATATAGTGATTTAATATAGTGTGTGTTTGAGATATTATGTAATAATTGTGAATTCAGATGTTTATTATGTCATATTTCAAATTAAATCAATGTTTGATTTGGTGGGATTTCTCTCTCAAAAAGGTAAATTAGGATACTGAGTGATGAAAAATTAAAATATTAACGTTAAAATGATGTGAAAACAAATTTCCTGTCCAAAACCAATAATTTTAATAATTTTAATTAAACACTACATTTTTGCATTAACGAAATAATAAATATTAGTTACATTATGTTTTATAATTCTAACAAAAAATAAAAAAAGTTATGTTATCGATTTTTCCTATGTGCAATAAACAAAAATAAAATTCATATTTTTAACAAAATAATTTTATGCCTTTTATTTAATTTACTATGTATTTAATAAAAACTATTGCATTTCTATTTTATTTAACAAGACTATTGCTTAAAACAGGCGGGAAACGAAACTGCAGGCCACCTTTACTCCCGGGTGGGAAGCCCACCCGGGAGTAAAGGTGGGCTGCAGTTTCGTGGCCCGCCAAAAAAAAGCCTTTACTCCCGGTGCGTGTTACCAACCGGGAGTAAAGGTATACCTTTACTCCCGGTTGGTAACACGCACCGGGAGTAAAGGCACCTTTACTCCCGGTTGGTAATACGCACCGGGAGTAAAGGGTTTTTACTCCCGGTTGGTGGCTGGCACCGGGAGTAATTCTCCTCTGCTATATAACCTCCAGCGCCTGGCAGATCGATCTGCTCGTCTTCTTCCTCGTCGAACACCGCCGCCCTCTTCTTCGACCTCGCGCCGCGTCCGTTCGCCTTCCGTGACACCGGCGCCGCCGTCTTCTTCCTCGTGCGGCCTCCACCGCGCGCGCCCGTGCCCCTCCTCCGCGCTTGCCCGTGGCCCTCCACCGCGCCCTCCTCCGCGCCCGAGGCCCTCCACCACGCGTTGCCCCACCGCGCCGGCCCGAGGCCCTCCAGTACGTACACTGCCGAGCTTCGAGGTGATATATTCGTCGATCTCTTTGTACATTCGTCCGAGCCCTCCACTGCCGAGTTATAGATCACGTCGAAAACTACAACTTTGGTGTAAGCCATGTCAACGGTCGAGGTCGATTGAAAATTCCAAATTTTGAATCACAAAATCTATAGAAACTAAAAATGAATATTTGGAACTCTAAATGATTTTAAATAAAAACATATCTTAAGGCAAGTTTTGAATATTTGGAACTCTAAATGACAAGTATAATTAAGGATCACCAATGAAATTACTTTAGAAATTAATTAGATCGATGTAAATCCATGGCTTGTATAATAAACACGCTATATATTATTTGGAAACAACGCTACGAACCATCCGCTAATGATCCAGCCCATCAACCGCCATATATTCATCACTATATGATATGCCATTATTTCAAGATGCAGTTTCAATAGAAGAATTTTTTCTATCTTCATAGATCAATGTTTGTTAACGAAATTTTATCCAAATATATTCATGTAGGGTCTTTTTTTTTGAAGGATTTGTTGTAGGATATATAATGGTCAAATAGGAACTCAATTTTGATACCCAGTTTATAAACTAAGCGTTTTTTAGTTTATCAAAAATATCACATGTTTCTTCATTTGTGAACTTTGAATATACAGATATAATATATTAATGTTGCTAAAGTAATATGAGCATTACATATTTTTTTCCAGGAAGACTATCTTCAAACTTTATATCATAGCATCAGAGATCGCCTGTAGAAGAAGAAAATAAATTCTTATCATTTCGGAAATAGTAATGGTTATATGAGCAATAAGACACATATACTTACATTTCATAATGGCTTATACTTATATTATTAACATAGAATTTTCTCATATGATGAATGACTACATGGTTGATCACATGGTACATAGGATCACAACATCACGCACCGACACCGCCCCGGCCCGCCTCACGTCGTCGTCGTCGTCAGCACGCCGGCCCGCCTCACGTCATCGTCGTCAGCACACCGGCCACCGCGCCGACACGTATATATACGTCATTTGTATTCATATGCATTTCGTCCATGCGTTTCTATGTATACGGCGGAGCACCGCCGCCCTCGTTCACCCATGTGTACAGACATATATACGGCGGAGTGGAGCACCGCCACTCTTGTCACACCGCCCTTTCTCGTGCCCTAATTCGCCCTAGTACCGACGTAGTTCGTCCTAGTGTGGCGAATTGCGTCCGTGATCGAGGGGCAAGATTTAATAATGCATATTGTTTGTAGATTTTACGCATGTAATAAGCAAAGATTTGACGTACTATATATTGGTTTTATTTTTTGAAGCTAGATGGCCGACCCGAGAAATATGGATGAGGAGGAGTTGATGATGAATTTGATCAACACTGGCACTCAAGTTGCCGGCGATGATGGTGCTAAAAATAACGTGCAAGAGGATGTAGATGACGGGAGTCAGTACTTAGCTCTTGAACAAGATGAGCAACAACATATTGGCCAAGTATATATTTTTTATTATTAGCTATATATATATTATCATATGTCTTATGTGTGCTCATGACATTAAAAATAATGTTTATGTTTTGTAGCCCTCTGGATCGACATCAACAACTACAACGAAGAGTAAAAATGTTCGAGGTCCCAAAAAGCCATTGGAGGGTCGCTTCATCATCTCGGAGTTCAATGTGGATACAGGAGAACTGGGGGGGCCGAATAAAATGAAATTTGTGCACCACTGTGGTTACCTTGTACGGGACCGGCTCCCGATTAGTACCCGTGACTGGAAGAAGAAGACCAATGCTCCTCATATCAGTTTTGTCTCCGATCGTGACAAGGCGTTAATTTGGAATGATGTCTTGGTACATTTCACGCTCCAAACAGATGATTATGATGATATAATAGATGGTGATGAATTGAAGGAGCGAGTTAGGGATTGGGCAATGAAGAAGATGGCCACCCAGTTTCAGACTTGGAAGAAACACCTATACACGACGTATGTCAAGAAGAACATAGCACCAGATTTTACTGTCCCAGGCCCGATCTCAAAGCAGAGGCCCTATTGGGATGAGTTTGTACAGTACAAGACTTCAGAAGAGGGTGTGAGTCGGGTGATAAAGAACCAACGTAATGCCCAACAGAAGACATACCACCATACCTTGGGATCAGGTGGCTACCCGACTGCCATTAAGAAGTGGAACAAAATGGAAGCAGACCTTCTTGCCAAGGGTATCAGACCAGAATCACTCGAGTGGGGAGAACGTGCAAAGAATTGGTTTTTCGCTCATGGGGGAACACTAGACCAGGAGACAGGGAAGTGCGTTTATGGCGCAAGACTGCAAGAAGCAGCAGAAAGATTGTTTTATGCTCAGAGAGCTGCTGCTAGTGGTGCGTTCAGGCCCAACAGAGAGAAGGATGAGCTGACATACGCCATCGGGACTATTGAACATGGTGGCCGAACTAGAGGCAAAGGAAGTGTCTCGTGGGAGCATGGATTCCCTCAGGACAGACCTTCCTACAGAAGTCACCAGAGAAAGAAGGAAGAAGAGGCACACCGGCTCCAGAGGTTGGAGGAAGCGGTGCGTGAAGCACAGGAGCGGGAAAAAAACCTTGAAGCGAGAATGCAGGAGGAAATCAAAAGGCAAGTGCAAATAGCAGTGAGTGCAAGCAAGCAGGCATCAGAGCCAGGAATCAACATTAGCCAATCTGTTCAGTTGAAAAGCAGCTGCGCTTCCACGGAGATACCAAATCAAGGGGACACAGGACTGCGCTTCCCTGTGGATGACGTCACTGAACCTTGTACAACGTGTGAGCTACACATTCCGAAGGAGAATTCCACAATCAAGGTGGCTATCGGTCTTGTTAATCCTATCGACCGAACCAAGACACCAAGGATTCATGGGAATATAATCCAAGAAGGATATGCCACCATCTCGGTAGATAAAGCTGAAAAAGGTTTTAGTGATTTGCCTCTTGACATTCCTAGAGGTGATGGCGAGAAGACTCTAGGAGAAGCGGAGAAGACATTCATTCTATGGCGCAAGCGCTACATCATCATTCCAGGGATGTCGGCTCCACCTCCTTCTGAACTACCTCACCATAGGTACGTGCGGATGAAAACACTACATCATTAATTTGTATTGGCTTAAATAATTAACAATCTGCTCATAATAATATGTCATTCCTTTTTTTGTAGCAGATCCTCCCCCAACCTAAATCCAATTGTTCAATCGCCAGATCATCATAGTGCTCTGTACGATGACATTGTGTTGGAAGACGAGGCTGCATCCACACCCTCTCCAAGGAGGTCTCCAACGCCACAGCCGCCACCTCCAAGGAGGTCTCCAACGCCGCTGCCAACACCTCCAAGGAGGTCTCCAACGCCGCTGCCAACACCTCCAAGGAGGTCTCCAACGCCTCCCCCGCCCCCGCCTACCAAGAAGCCTAGCAAGAGGCCAGCCCCTCAAACGAAGAATCAGTCCCCGCCTGCAAAGAAAGCCACCGTGAAACCAAGGGCTATTCCCAAAATAATATCTGAAGAGAAGGAAGAAGGAACTGATGCATATAAAAAGACATGTCTAGATTCTATGACAAACTTAAAATGAATCAAGAAGCAAGGAGAAACCCAGAGAAACCGTACTTCTTCGTAGCTCCGGATATTTTAAGAAAAAAGGTGACTTCTTACCAGCATCAACAGCGGGAATCTCGTAAGCCATCCAAATCAACGTTATCAGACTATGACCGCACTCTCACCAAGTCAATTGAGGCGGCACAGAAAAAGAAGCGGGCAGGGAAAGGAGTTGCCCAACTCGGACAACAAGCGCACCAATCAATCCCCCCGCTAGTTGTTGGTAATGAATATGGTTCGAATTTAGGATTAATGCATCAGGCAAACATACCTCCGGATGTCGATTTGGATCACCTTGGTGAATTTCTTGATGAGACTGGTCTCGACCTTTACCAGATGTTTGGTGATGGAAACATTGAGAGTGCGGCGGAGGTTGATATTTGGAAGAAAAAATTTGTACTAGGCCAGAGTCTATACAACCCTCAAGCCTTATCTGATCTGGGGACGCAAATGTACCTGCTAAACAAGTGGTACATGCAGGCGTCTACCAGTGGAGACTTCTGCGTTGGTGTCAGAATTAGAGACGAACATTGGTTCCGTGGCGATGATGTTATGTATGTTGACTTTGCAGAATTTCATCAACTATGCCACCTTACCTCTCTGGACAAAGTTATCATTAGCTGCTATTGCCTGTAAGTAATAATTCTTTCGATCTATTATTAAACTCATCATATGTGTGCATATGCATATAAATTATCCTAACAAGTACTATATATATGCAGATTTACAATGACAGAGCTCAGAAAGGAAGGCTGCAATGAAATTGGTTTTGTTGATCCCCATATAGTATTCAAAGACCCAATTACTCCAATGACTAATTGGAAGTCTGAGTCAGAGAGTAACATCATGAACTTCTTAGTGAACCAACGCCACAAGAAGGATATACTCTTTCCCTATAACTTCAAGTGAGTGTTAATCATGTCGATCATAGCCTTAATGGCTCATATGTTGATTCTAGTTAATTAATGAGTGTTATGCGTTATATCCTATAAACACATGCAGCAATCACTGGATATTGATGAACATCGATCTGGTGAAAAGTCACTTGATAATCTATGACTCGATGAGAAAACCACAACAAGACTACCAAGATATGATAGATATTATCCAGAGGTAATTTCGGGATCTCTAGCAACTATATATACACACAAACATGATGATTAACTATATCTGATGACGTGGCAAATTTTTTATTGGGCAGTGTTTGGAAAACCTTTATTGAGAAGCAACACATGGAAAAATGCAAAGCGCCACTGAATGTAATCCCATTGAAAGTAAGTCCCCTGAATCGCATCATCTTTATTAATTAAACATATAGCTTTCACCGGATCACCAGATTGGATGACAAATCTTTTTCTCGTAAAGTGGTGTCTGAGGCAGGAACAGGGGAACAACTACTGTGGTTACTATGTTTGCAAGTTTATCAAGGTGCTCTCCCAAAGAACTCCTACAGAGAGACTCAAAGTACGTTAAAAATACACTATATATTCATTTAATTATTATTATTGATTGTGTTACTATGTCTTTATATATATATATGTACATATATTAATTTATTTTCCTTTAATTCAAACCTGTAGACTCGATGGTTGGAGGAAAAGGTCATACGGCAAGACCAAATCAAAGCAATTCAAGAGTCTATAGCCGGATTTTTTAATGAGCAGGTCATCGATTCCAAGGGCGAGTTCTACTTCGACCCAACACTGCCAATGAAGCCAAGCTAGAGGATGAGAAGAAACTTGTTATGTCACAACAACTATAATGCAATCTTTTGTAATATATGCACATGAAATAATATAATGTAAAATACACATATGCATGCATGCATGTAAATATATATATGATGCATGCATATATATATATATATATATATATATATATATATATATATATATATATATATATATATATATATATATATTTCTATGCTTGAATTGTGTGATTTAATACGTTCATTGTGCTTGAACCGAAACATACTATATGCGCATATAAATGTATAATTAGCAGCGTACAATACGACTTCGAAAACCTATTTTGAAAAGAAAACAAAAAAATGAAAAGAAAAGAAAAAAGAAAAAAACCTTTAGTCCCGGTTCGTATTACCAACCGGGACTAAAGGTGCCGGCCATCGTGGCATGTCAGGAGGCACCTTTAGTCCCGGTTGGTGTTACCCACCGGGACTAAAGGTCCTCCTTTAGTCCCGGTTCCTGACCCAGGACTAAAGGACCCCCCCTTTAGTCCCGGATGCTTGCTCCCGGGTGAGGAACCGGGACTAGAGGGGGTTCCTCACCGGGAGTAAAGCTCGGTTCTCTACCAGTGTCCCCTCGATTTCGTGGGACGGGGACGCCCCGGATCTAAGCCGAATATTCCGTCTTAGGACGGACCCGCCCTTGCTTGCCCCTCATCCAAACACCCCTTATCCCAGGACCATCTCACCCCATCCCACTTGATTTCTTGAACCAAACACTACCTAAGCTGCTGAGAGCAAGAGTACATGCACTGTTTGGAATTTAGGTACGATGTGTGGCCTTTTAAAACCGATAGAAACTGGTCAAAATTGGCAGTTGCCAGTTGGCATGCATGTGCTTTATCCTGGCACGTACAGGACAAGTAAGGGCATGTTTGGTTTAGGCTGCTAAACTTTAGGAGCTACTAAATGGTTTAGTCATTTTTAGTCGCTCTAGAGTTACTAGAGAGGACTAAAACCCTTTTAGTCACATTTAGTTATAGTGTTTAACAAAAAAGTTACTAAAGAAACTAAAAGCTACTAAATTTAGGAGCTACTAGATGAACCAAACATGCCCTAAGTGCAGCGGCCGTTCAAGGACCATGTTTGGCGGCATAAGTTTGGACGAATCCAACTAGTTTGTTCGCTCGTTGGTTTCAGTCAGGGCTTATCAGTCAGACAACAGTATTTTTCTCTCACAACAAACCAGCATCAACTGAACTTATCAGTCCAGAAATCAACCAGCGAACATGCTCAACATAGATTGGTAGGAAACACGCTGTTAGTAGTTTATTTGTTTAATTAATTTATTCCTCCCGTGCTCCACATGGCTCACATATATTTGAATGAATAAAAAAAAATCTCCGTCCACTCAACTAAGCCTCGATTATCGCTCAATCTACACGAATCCTCTCCAACATATATGCTGCATTACTGTGACCGACGTTCCGCAAATAAAGGCCGCGGACGTCGTAGACCATAAAAATTACTGTAGATCGTTTGTTTACCTAGCTAATTACCTCTTCCATATCATTGCCTTGCCCGTTGCCTCCATAGTCGTAGTCTCTTCTTTGATAGGGCGATCCCTCTGGCTCTACCGCAGTGCATGCCCTCTATTGGGTCTCTACTCCTAGATGCATACAGGATTTGAGTAATCAGGGATATGATTTGGTAATTCATGACGTCATACGTACGGAGCCAATGACTTATTTTTTGCCTTGGAAATTCAAAAGCTTATGAAATGGAAAGTTCAAAAATAACGTGGCCCTGTTCGCTTTGCTGAAAAACCAGACTAAAAAGTATTGTTCGCTGATTTATCGTGAGAGGAAAACGCTACTCCTTAGCTCAACCACTTTGGGGCTAAGATGAGATTGCAGTCAAATTGTACCAACGTATCTAGCTACCCGCAATATCATCTACACATTCAGTGTACGAAGATAGCAGTTCAAATATCCTTTCCAAAAGCAAACAAGTGATCTGACCGTCCGTATGCATCATCTATACAAATTGAAAGGCTGTATGTAATGCTATCATTTACTGTATCTAAAAACCACGAAATTAATGAAAGCATGCAGTTTGATGGAAACACATCAGCCTGTTCGCTTGTTGGTTTCAGCTAGCCCAAACCAATCAGCCAACAGTATTTTCCTTTCACAATAAACCAGCACCAGCCAAAAAAGTAGTGCAAGCAATGGAGCACTTGCTTTCGACAAAAAGAAATGAATCGTACGTAGGGGTCACACACACTCTCACCGGTTCGCTGGTTGGTTCTGAGCTAATAAGCTCGGCAGGTGCTGGTATATTATGAGAGAAAAACACTGTTAGCTAACTGATAAGCTCTGACTAAAATTAACAAGTGAACAGACTGTTTATCATAGTGTGGAAAAGGATAGGCAAGAAAAGGACGACCACGTATCTATCAATATATTAAGGTGGCCGCTGCGAGAAATATATATATATATGGATGTAATAACATATATATACTCCTATATAACAATAACATAAAACGAGCAAATCAAGAGAAATGAGAAGTTGCTCGAAACTTGATGAATCATTGATGATCGTCCCAACATCAATAGTTCAATACAAGTAACAACTAACAACAGCTAGCTAGACATGACCAAATAAACACAACGAACAGATGGATTGCAGAACTACTGCTAATCTAGTAGTAGTGCTGATTTGCGTTGCTAATATGATATGAAAAGCCAAAACTCAATTAGCAGGACGGACAAGCTCGCTACACGCTTGCGAATAATCTCAGAATGCATGGTAATATCAGGAGCTAGCTAGGTAGCTAGGTAGCTAGGCGTGGGTGTAGAGCGCGGCGAGGCTTCGTCGGCAGCGCGAGCAGGAGAACTTGCGCTTGTTCTTGACGCACAGCGGCAGGCAGCCGAGCACCCGCCGCACGCTCTCCACGTCCGTGGCCACCACCGCGCCGCCGCACCGCGGGCACGCCCCCGGCGCCTTCTGCTCCCCCATCACCGTCTCCTCCGCCACCCCACAGCACGCCGCCGCCATTGACGAGGCCATCGTCCGATCCTGCTACTACCTCTACGTCGTCGTCGTACTCTGATCTCTCGCTCCGTGTGTCTGCCTCGACTAGCTAGAAGGTTGTTGAGCCAGGTGGATGCGTGCGGGGCAGGTGGGAAGCAAAAGGGTGAGATATAATATAGCTGGAAGAAGAGAGTAGAAGACAATATGCAGACACAGGGAGGAAGACGAGAGGTCCCAGCAGCAGCTAGCTAGCGATGGTCATGTGTGTGCATCTAGCAGCCGCTACGGCGGCTCCACCTTTTGTTTGGTTTGACTTGTTGCTGGGTGGCACAACACGCGCTCTAGGCCAGGTGGAAGATACGGCCCGTTCGCTCAGAGGAATTCTAAAGTTCTGAATGAATCTGGAGAAATTTATGAGAGAAAAATATAATTTCAAATAAAAAAAGATGTGAATCAAGCCGGATTTAAGGGCACGTGAACGGGGCTATATCTACAAATAGATGAGTCCATGCATGATCACTGTATGATTACTTTTTGCATTTGGGGAGGGCCATATGGGGAAACATTCTTTCTTATGTACCAAATGTTGCACTTGCCACTTGGAAAATGCTTTTTTGTTTCTTAATTGGATATGATTGACCCTTTGGCCTAATTAAAGTGGTTTTTGTTTCTGTAGTATATATATGGGGCCTCTTGGTTGGAATGTTGGATAATGACAAACTGAATAGCTTTCCCACAGCAACATGCTTTGTTATATTAGTATTTTCAAACTAGTGCTTATTTTGGCAGGCGACATTGATTTGTTTCAACAATCTGGTTGGAACGTCTAGCCTTGATAATGTAATTGATTTGTTGCTTTCAAGCAAAACAACCAACCGTTCTTCTTCGAAGCAAGTATATGCGACCTAATAAACTAATAATGGATCAGACGAAGCACATCATGGTTGATATATTGTTATTGGAATAGCGAATGTATACGTACATTGCAACGGAACGTATTACTTGTTTTGCTCGGTCATCTTAACGACTTTTATATGGCTCGGTCATCTTAACGGCTTATATAACACCTTTTGGTTGGTTGATTTATTATTACTGTGAAAGCAACGATATTTGAAAAAAAAAACTTCAGATTCCATCAGCTTGGTTAACTCCGTTTTTTTACACCCAAAAAGCATGTTCGAGAAGCTAAACCAAACATAGCCTAAATATTATGAAAAAGCTTTGAAATTATAAAAGAAAACTTTTACACTAAAGGTGGTTGTTTCATCCGTATCCTACTAGTCTTTACTAATTTAGCACAGGAAACAATACCCTCAAGGCCCAAGCTTTTGCCTTATTTTATGTGATGAACGGTCTGTTCGCTTGGAGGAATTCTAGAGGAATTTAGATGGTTTGGAGGAATGCTGAAAAAATTTATGAGAGAAAAATACTGTTCCGGATGAAAAAAGAAGCGGATCAAACTGGGTTTAAGGGCACGCGAACGGGCCAAAGGACCATATGACAAGTGAGGCCCACATCACAGGCTGCGGCCAATAGCGGCAGAGCAGCTGTGTGTACGTCCTACTGTCCCTGCAGGCTGCTGCACCGCGGGCAAGCTCCTCGAGATTGAGACCTACACGCACGAGGTCCCCCACACGTGCTGCCCAGCCTAGTCTCGCAGTGGCACTTCAGGCCGCACGTGCCTAGGCCCTAGGCTGTGCATGGGGCATGCGCTGCTGCATGTACGGCGTCACTGCGGCGTTCGAGTCTCAGCGCTGGCCACTGGAATGTTCACAAACCGGCGTTCGAGTCCCTTCAGATTATATTTCTAACACGGCTTCACAGCTGCAAAGGGAAACTATACTGGTTTGTGGTTACTGTTTTAAAAAGGGCGTACCCAGTGCAGAGAGCTTCTGCTCTGTGCGGGGTTTGGAGAAGGGTGTTAGTGGCCAGCCTTACCCTCACCTGTGCAATACGAGGAGACCGCGACTCGAACCCAGGACCTTTCGGTCACAGGCGGTAAGACTCTACCGCTTGCACCAGGCCTGCCCTTCATAATTTATCCAGTCTAAACATTGTGAAATTATCATGGTAGTATAATTTGGGCAGTACAATATAGTATACTAGTTATATCATTAACATAACATCTTTAGCAGGCTAACTAAGTATAAAGCTGACACCCAAAAGGTCATTGCATTTTACATTCATTAAAAAGAAAAAAAAATCCATATTTTTCGGTGAACCAACATGCGACATGACACCTTATATCATGCTCAAGTGTGTCATTCTGTGATTCTGGGTTAATTTTTAGGATCTTGGTTTATAGGTAGCAGTTACCTGATACAAACAGCAGTTGCAGTAACAAAAAGATTAGGAATAGTGATGTGAATAGGCATAAGCCTCCAATGGTGGAAAATTAGAGAAATATGTCGCACTGTACGGAAAAATTTGTAGTATAATATGCAAAGTTACAACTACAACTGGTTTAAATGTCATACAAATCAGCAAAAAAAAAAAAACACACATATGGTGATAAAAGAAAGATCACCTCTCTTGCAAGATTCATAATTTGCTCTACCTTTTCGGGGCCATAGCCTGACGCTCCCAATGCCAGCATACCAGGCACAAAGCATGCAAGTTCATTCATCTGTTCTAGTTACAAGCTGAACAAATCACAACTTCAGAAAGATATATAGGACAACTATTAACAACAATCCAGTGTCAATAATTAGCTCCATGGGGATTCTTTACCTTCTCAGATGACGAATCCCCATTCTTCTCACACACATAGTAGAAATTAGAAGAAGTTTTCCTTGTCAAACTTAACAGGCCTTCCATTGACATTTCCCACATTTCCGTAACATGGTTAAAAGGACAAAACGGATTTTATAAAACTTTGACGAACATAACTGACAAACCGTCTGAACAAAGGATGATTATAGTATTGAACCTGTAATGTTTGACACTCTCAGTTTTGTTACCCTGTATCCATACCTTGAGCAAGTATTCATAGAAACTGTGGTATGAATAAGGCAGTTAGACGAAAAACAACTTCACACTTTTCTAGTTAGAAAGTGTGAATTTGCCTATCTATAAAGCAGATTTTCAAGTTTTGGAAAATGTATAGCACAATGATGACGAGTCAAGAAAAAATATGATACCTATCTCCCATAGCACCAAATGTAATTTTTGAGTGCAATTTCACAGCTCCCGAATGAGGATTTATATTAATAGGAAGCAAGCCATCACTAGGGAATATCTTCTGAAATTGCCTGATTACATTCTCCACCTAAAATTTAACAATGCTCCCAGTGAAATTTCCATAGTATGAATAATCAAATCAAAGGGGTGGATGATTAGAAAGCATATCAGCAGAGTAAATGGCTTACAATAAGTGAAAAATTAGGTTTCATGAACACTAGTTGAGAACGATCACCAGTTTGTGTTTACATTGTACACAGTCCCTGTACTGTTCATTGTACAATTCAATGAAAAGATGGTATTAGTATGCATACCTAACCAAGTGCTACAGCATTAGGAAAAGGGTAGTGGGGTACAGGAGAAACTAGAGAGGCTGCACTACAATTCACAGAGAATAAGAAAATGTTTTTTTTCTGGTGTGAATACATGATTCAATCTATCGCACAGCAGACACTTATATATAGTACTAAATAGAAAAAAAACTGAGAATTCAACATAACTTAATTGGCCCTCAAATTTAATCTGACTTAATTGAGCTCTTCCTCTTCCCCAATCTACTAGCCTCATTGTCCTGGACTCAAGCTCCATCTGAACCAACTCCTGACATGACTAACATTCTAACACTCAGTGAAACAATGACTAGATCATTGGACCACCAAGTCTATCATCATTTTCTTCATATAGGTATCTAGTACTTTAACTGCAACCAGCAAGAACAAAATGAAGAAACCAAGCATGACTCTTATGCTTTGCCTGTAAAATCATTATGTGATGGCAGTTTGAAAAACCTTTTGCTGATACTTTGGATCTCCAGTCCTCTGTGATAAAACTATAAATTCAAGTTGCGCTGTGCCTGAATCTGCAAGTGTACTGCCACCCTGTAAAATGGAAGTCCATAGATAAAATATGACAATGTCAATTTCTAACAAGATTAGTACAACAGTTAACTTGAATATATCTATGTTTACAATAAATAGAAGGTCAGAAATCCTCAACCCACAACAATTATGACAAACATATTTCCTAAAAGTAATGGTTAAAAAATAATTATGATTGCTATTACAATGAAGTTCTTTGCAAACTACCTTGCCAGTTAGAAAATAGAAAAGTAGAGCCTTACACCATTCCATCCTGGATTATTAGTCTGGCCTTGAGCTAGGTTGATTCTATTGTATGGGATACCAGATGATGTATCCCAGGCGGGTAACAGTCGATCAGTGATGTTTCTTGCTTTCTCCAGAAACATTTTATCAGCTGACAAATCATATGCACTGAGAATACCTCCAACTACTCTGAATATAAAATAATAAGAGTCCAAGCTTAGACAATTTATTAACACAACATAGTTACCCCAAAGTAAAGGGAAAAAAAGACACTACGATCCAAAGGCAAAGTATTCTGGATAATAACATAATATAACAAGTTAAATATTATAACAGACCTTATTGTTGTTTCAAACACGCTTGCTTCGTAATCCTTGTCAAAGTTTAATGATTCTGCGACCCAGCTGTCATCATCAAGAAACACTAGTTAGAGCAGAAATATATGATATAACTGATAAATGCGAGTATTATCTACTTTCAATAATCAAGGGGTTCACATGCTGTCAGGGGACAATGCCATATGGCCATATTTACATTTTTTCAAGAGTTATGCCCATATTTACTAGCAGAAATAGAAGTCAACAATTGTAACATTCGATGAAAAAGAACCAAACTTCATTGATTTAGAAAGATCCGACACTTAATGAAATGCAAGGATACATAACCAAATAGCGTACTGACAAATTTAGGATGATCTCTTCAGTATAGGGAGATTTAGATCACACTCAATAAGCATACTATTGGCCGAACTATGAGGCAGAACCGAAGAAGGACCCTAAGATTGACATCATCTCTATATTTAGTTTTATCAAATGGTGCTAATAGAAGCGCAATAATTTGTATCATGTAAACAGTTGCTCAAGTTGATAGCTTTCTAGTTATTTCTGCATATAATGGGAATGTTTGTCGTCACACTTTGCACTACAGCGATCTAATATGTTTCCTAAAATAACAACAAAAGTTAGACTACTGGATACAAATGAAAGATATGGTAACCACTAGCCAGATCAAAACTTAACAATAAACTATGTGTCTAGTCCAACCAAGATGTGGAATAAAGCACAGAAATTAATCCATTTTGCAAAACCTGTATTCTTCAACTCTGCAATTAAAGTTCAAAGGGATGCAAGTGAACAGCGGCTTCAGTACAAATGACTATATCTTAAAACTTCATGCATAGTACTGCATGCACGATCACTTGTCTTGCCCATCCAAGCAAGTGATGGCAATACCTAACATTGGGGCTTATGAGTTGGGAACTCGGGAGACCCACAGAAACATTTTTTTGCATGGAAAACTCTCCAAAAACAAACAAAGAATGTATATTCTAGTGAGGGGAACCAACTTAGCTCTACCATTTGTAGGACCAGCAATGCTTCTATGCTAGTAATTAAAGGGCAAACTGACAATATGGTACCCAAAAGATGAACATAACATGACTAGCCACGCAGACGAGATTAAAACTTAATCTAGTTTCTTGAACATGGATGAGATGGAGCTGTATTCTGTTTATGGTAACAAATGGCATTGAAAAAGGAGCTTACTCTCTAGCCTTCTGGAATTCATCTTTTAATCCCATTATATGTAGTGTATCAAGTGAGTCCACAATTGTTGCCCCAAGGCCACCAAAACTATTGACACCATTCTTTGACTGAGGCTGGACAATTAAGGGATGCAAAAGGCAAAATGAAATAATTTTAAAGCTTGTTTTAATACAATTTAAAAGAAAGCAGCTACCAGAGTAGGTACAAGTGAAACAAACCTGGAGCTCATCCTGTCCCCATGCATACTTTACATATGAGTTCCAAGCGTGAAGCATAGCTTCCTTAACCTTTTCTCTCCTCACATTATTGACAGGGTCAACTTCTAGATGATGTTTCTTGATGATGCTTTCGATATTTAGATTTTCATCCAGAGAAATTTCAGCCATTCTTAACTACATAAAAGTGGCAACCCACTAAAATGTTGAATTGGCTGTAAAAGAATCAACATAACTCACATAGTCGCATAGGCAAAGCAATATTATAAAGTGCACATTAAGTTGTAACAAAACGTGCACACACATGTACCTGGTCATGCAGCTGATTTACCTCCTCATCCAATCGGGATATCTCAGCCTGCAAGCATAAAATAAAAAAATAAAACAAAGTTGTTAATTGACATGATGGAACAAGTTAATATATTTATACAATGCACTGCATAAAGGGAAGAAAATCTAATCTAGGACTACATATTATTTCACTCCAAAACATCATTTATACTTTTATACAGAATAATGAAGTGTAAACCAGCTGATGAAACAGAAGATTAAGCTAGTCGAAATTCTAATGACTTGTGACAGATGCCAAACAAGCATCCCGATCAGTTCCTAAATTCTAACCCACAAAAAAAATACAATCTTTAATCAAAGTCTTCAGCTATCAGTAAACCTTCCGCGTTTCAGGTACCAAAAGGCTAGCTAGCGCAGGCAATCAGGCAGATCCCCTGCCAATACGGATCGGATCGGGCGCGTCGTTAGGCTCAGTCTTACCTCATAGTCGCGAACGAGGGAGAGGCGGTCCCAGGCGGCGAAGGTGGCGGCGACAAAGCCGACGAGGAGGAGGGCAAGGCGCGCCGGCCGCCTAAGGTAGTACGACGGGCTCAGATGGCGCCACGCTATGGACGATGACGACGAATGCGACCGTCGACCATGGGCAGCGCGGTCCACGGAAGATCGCCGGGAAGCTGCGTTGCCGCTTTTTTTTAAGAGAAGAAATCACCGGCGAGGGGCGATAATCCCCACCCGAACAAATTTCCAGGCAAGCACAATTAGATAGCCAAACACAAACGCCAACAACATATTGTATTGTTTGTTAACCAACAAAACACCACCACCTTAGCATGTTGTTGTTCACCAACAAAACACCATCACCTAGTGGCTGAACTGTAGCGACCTCCATTCCAGAAGCCATCGTTAAGCTTCAGAGTCTGACACATGATAGTCTGCTAGTCGAGACTACATCATCTTTAAAGCACATCCGAGATCCAATCGATGTCAACACCCATTGAGGGAGAAAGCCTTAAACGAGGGAGGGCCGGCATATTTTTTTTTTCATTTTTAACCCAACAGCACCGTAGGAAAACTTTTTCCAAAACTAACTTGTTTGGTCACGATAAACTTCCAGTAGCGGGAGGATCAACTTCTCGTGCAGGGGCAGCGGGCACCTCTTCTTGGGCACATAGACTTGCTTGATTAGTGCCTTCCCCTTCACATGAGCTGGGAATGTCCTCAATGTTATGGGTTGTTGCTTCGCATTGTTGGAGCTCGATTGACCGAAGTTCAGTCGGCTAAACATCGAAGGATGTGAAGAAGGACCGGCAGCAACTCCTTGCATTTGTTGCATCATATGTGTCGTTGGCGGATATGACACCCACACACCAAAGGGCCCTCACATAGGATGAGTAGGAGGTTGAACTAGAGGACCCTAATGAGACACATGAGAAGATTTCCTCTGCTGATCCGAAGACGAAGCTAGTACAATTTGCTTTGGCGAATCGTTTTGCTTGGGAGGTGAGCGCTCTGTTTTTTAAGGGCCGATTCAAGGAATCGACCTTTTTCTTCTTCTTGTATTTGTCCATGGGCTTATCAAAAGTGCAACGATATCTCACCATCTTTCCTAGATTTTTGGGTACGTTAGTCTTCCTTGTGCCAATCTCCGAACGTTGGGGGCTTGTAGGTGTGCAAATGCCCCCAGGGCTGTCTGGGCCAACCAAACCAGCCTTGCCGGTTCCAGGAGTCAGCCTGGCCGCCTGGGCATGCGCAGAACCGGTCAGGCTAGTTTGGGGAACTAGCCTGGCCGATTTGGCCACCTCTAGCGCTGCTTTGCTGTCGTTTGCTTACCTTTGAAGCTTGTTTCTTGCTGGTCTCTTTTGCAGAGAAGGACCAATGGTAATTGTGAGCTTGTTCTTGCCCATCTCATCTTTCTCAAGAGCAACTTGACAGCGAGCATTTTTCTTCTCATCCTTCCTTGGCTCACGAATCACCACATTCTTCCCAACGGTTGATTTAGCTTGATCTGGCCTAACCAAGATAGCTGGATTGTTGCATTCCAGCACATTCAACGCGAAGGGAGCTTTATCAACCTATATCTCTCCTAGACTCCATAGTCTCTCGTTGAGAGCCGATTGGAGCTACCAACGAAAAATATTGCAATCGTTAGTGGCATAAGAACCAGAATTATGCCATTTACAATAAGCTCTTCTTTTCAATTCCTCAGATGATGGTAAAGGATGAGTCAATCTAATATATCCGTTTCTAAGCGATTCATCAAAAAATTTATCGCACATAGCCAGATCAAATCAAAGGTAAATTTCATATCATCTTTCGGACTCTTTTAAATCGGCTTAAGAGATGTATGGCTACTTTTTTTTTTTTTTGGAGTAAGAGGCCATGCAAATTTATCACTAGATGTAAAAAGAGATTGAGTGTTGGATCCTTTAATCGGCCATGATCCTCTGATATATAGAGAGAGGGTGATCTTACCCTAATAGAAAACGAATCCAAATCGTAATCTCCAAGTTTGTCATGTGAAAATACGTCCAAAAACCAACTTGAAAAGTTACTGGTTCGGACTCGAACAGGGAAACAGGCCTGGACGGCTTCCAAACCGGGCAGGCCGGTTTCGTGGGCTCCGGAGGCCAGCTAGGCCGAGCAGCAGCGGTGCAGGCCTGGCCTGGCCAGGTTTCAAACTGGCCAAGCCGGTTGGGCAGGCGGAGGCGCAGAAGGACTGGCCTAGCCGGGTCCCAAACAATTCTTCTCAATTGGGTTGGCACTGAGTGATCAAGAACTTGCTATATGCGGTCTCCGAGGGAAGAAATGTGTTAGCGCTAGGTTGGAAATAGGTGAACTGACGTAGGACCGGAACAGGGTAAACTGAACGCTCCAACATAAAGCTTGTGATCAATAGTAAAACATCGATTTCTCTTTACATATTGATAGAGCTTGATCCTCAGCTATTTATCGCGATATTTTTCTTACAAAATCTTGTTAAGGAATCTATAAGGACATCTGCTTATTTTGGTCCTGCATTTGCGTTAACGCCATCGAGAATCCCACCACCGTGATGGGCCGTAATACTCTCATGGGCCTACCCTAGGCTTTGGGCGGAGTCTCGGTCCAGGCCCAGGTCTGGCCCTGCATAGACTAGCATCTGTACCCTAAAAGAGGGGAGTCCGAAACTTTGACGGGATTTGCAGCAAGTCAGACTCACTTTTGCAGAGCACTCAGCATCTAGCTTGACTAGCTACCAAGGGTGAAGGGGATCAATTTGGCCACGTAACTACCTTCTGTGACATCCTAACATCTGTTAGAGTACCTTTGGTTGCTTTGCTGAGCCTACCAATGCAAGTGGAAGAAGTTCAGAGATGCCTGGTTTCTCTGCTTTGGATGACAGATGACTGTGCCCCGCTTGCAACTCTGATAGCAAAGCTTGTCCACTTTGTAAATAAACCGTGTTTGTCATATTATCCTACTCCCTTCCTTCTAAATTAAATTATAAGTCGATTTGAATTTTTTGATATATTCATTTTGCTATATATTTAAATATAATAATATATCTAGATACATAGCAAAATGGATGAATAAAAAAAGTCAAAGCGACTTCTAATTTTGAACGGATAGAGTAGTAACTAAACGTGGCTTATAGGTCGGCACTGTACCTTCATATCATTGTTTCGTAAGTGTTTTTGTTTGTTTGTTAGGATACATAGGTGAACATGTTTATATTACTTACTGCTCCCTCCGTTCTAAATTATAAGTATTTTTTTGATACGTCTATTTTTCTATGTATCTAGATATAATAATATGTTTAGGTACATAGCAAAATGAATGAACCTAAAAAGTCAAGACGACTTATGATTTATAACGGAATGAGTAGTTATTACTGTAGGAGCTAGGAGTGGGTGAGTTTTGGTTGACCGCATGCTGCTGAGTTATTACTTACTGCTCTTGTGATAGCAGCAAGAGGAGGAAATGGCTCTCTTAGATGGAGAAAACAGCTGATGTAGATACTGATGCTGATTTATTATAAGAGAAAAACGTTATTATTTTGCTGAAACCGTATAACCGCTAAGTTCAAACGAACATGGCAGAAAGCATCGTTATCAGAGGGCAATCCGGACATGAACCGGTGCATGCCCCCACACACCTTGTCTAGTCTAGAACACAAGAATCCTGTCCCATCTCTATTGGCTGCCACCGGAACGCGCCAAATTAGGCCAAATTATTTCCGTCCAAACTAAAACCATCGCCATCAGATTTCAAGCTCAAATTTACAAGAAAATTGCGCAGCTACGTACCCACACGTGACCGTAACACTTCACTTTATTCTAGCACCACCACCACCACCGGGCCGGGTATGAGCTGAATCTAGAACCCGGTTGGTGCGTGAAGCTCACATTTGGAATCTAAACGTGTCGGAACGAGTGGATTTCATTTCATACGTACTCCCTCAGTCCTAAATAAGCGTCATTCTTGCTTTCTATGCGAAACATCTTTAACTTTAACCAAATATATACAAGAAAATATTAATATTTATAGTACATAATTAGTATAATTAGATAGATCGTTGAATATATTTTCATAATAATCTTATTTGGAGATATAAATATTGTTAATATTTTCTACAAATCTAGTCAAACTTAAGAAAGTTTGATGGCACGAATGCCATAACAGTAAGTGTTGTTCTCGTTTCCGAGAAGTCAAACACTTTTAACTTTGAACAAATACATACAAGATGATATTAATATTTATAGAACATAATTAGTGTCATTAGATAGATCGTTGAATCTAGTTTTATAATAAACTCATTTGAAGATATAATATTGCATTTTTTTACAGACTTAGTTAAACTTAAGAAAGTTTGACCGGTACGAATAAACGGCACTTAATTTAGGACCAAGTTAGTACATCGGTGGAATCTACAATGTGATAAGACCTCGCAGCCTAGAACTCAATTAGCACATGATCTAACACAAGTGACACTGAATACTCCTACAAAAACGTTTGATTGCAGTTCGAAACAGCCCATCAGCATAACGACATTTCTGCACTGCACTGCTCCGCAGGTGACCACCGCCACCAGCCCACCACAAGCACACGCGGGCCACACTCTTCTCCCCGCCACTTCCCTCCTCAGAGCTGCCTGCTTGCTTGCTCGAGCTCCCACGGCTCCAGTGCCCCCGACACATCAGCCTCCTCTCCCTCCACTCGCCTTCCTTTTTGACGTTCCAGGATCATCCATGGCATCCAAACCAACTAGGGAAGAAGACTAGCATCGAACCCGCTTCTCACAGCATCCAACCGCCCAAGAAACAAACACAGCCGTGGCGACCTAGGTGGGAGGGGGAGATAGGGAGGCTGGCGGCGGCGGTGAGCGCATGGAGGAGGACGAGGCGGGGGCGTCGACGTCGTCGTCGTCGTCGCCGCCGCCCATCGCACAGCTGGGCTACGACCAGGTCCTCTCCATCCTCCGTCTGCTCCCGCCCGAGGCCGTGCTCTCCTTCGCCGCCACCTGCCGCGCGTTCCGGGCCTGGGCCTCCTCGGACGCGCTCTGGGAGGCGCTGTGCCGCCGCGACTGGGGCACCCGCGCCACCGCCGCGCTCGCCGAGCACCGGCGCGACCGCCACGGCGGCGGCGGCGGCGGCGGCCTGCTGGCGCCGTGGCGGAGGGTCTACGCCGAGGTCGCCAGGCTCGGCGCCCTGTCCGCGCGCCGCGTCCCCGTCAGGGGCGCCTCGCCGCGGCCCCGCGCGTCGCACTCGCTCAACCTCGTCGCCGGCTGGCTCGTGCTCTTCGGCGGCGGCTGCGAGGGAGGTAATTTCCACCAAACTGTTTTACTACGTCCTTCTTGCTACAGAATTGGTTCATTAAGGTTAAAAAGATGATCGCTTTGTGCCTTCTCTATGAATCAATTCACGAGGGAAAATTCGATACCTGGGGCAGAGTACTAGAATGGGGGCATTATGAACTCCAATAGATTTGTTTGGGGTGTTAAGTTGCATATAGTTTGCAGATTATATGCAGAATCTTTGCTTCTGTTGCAGATGTCCGATTGATGCTTCGATTTGCTTGTTCTGTTTATGCCTGTTTAAGAAAACAACAGGGGAGCTGTTCAGAAAAGGTAGGATGCTTAGGCTAATCCGAATCCATGGTATCATACTTGATATCCAAAGCTGCCACATCATAAGAAGAGTATTAAATTCCTATGAAGAAACAACATCTACAGTGCATGATATCATGTCGCTGTATCCAATGCTATGACTCATAGCAATTACTTATTTCATATGTTTCTGTCTATGAAAGTGGGTCCAAACGATTGAAATTAATGCTGAATGGTTGGATTTCATGCCAAAGCTGTAACACAGCTTCATTCTCTCTTTTAATTATTTCTATGCCACATAATGAAAACATCCTACATGGCATCTAATTAATTCTAATAGATGTGTATGTTACAACCCGTTGTGAGTAGCCTTAGTGCTCAACTTTACTTATGATTTCATTAAAAATACTTTTCTATGTCGATTATGAAGCTTGCACAGCTCTGTTAGTTATGACAGACTTGCTAATTGTTTGGAGAACCTTCCTCCAATATACGCATGTATCCTGACTGTAATATACTCATGCATGTGCGGGTAGTGTAGCACATCAATCAGGAAGACTTACATCATGATTGTAGGAGGAATTCCTTGGAAATTTAGAAGTTCATTTCAAGTTTGAATTAAATCCTATGGATCAAATCCAAATGGTTCATTAGCTGGAACTATTTGTCTTGCAAATCAAGTTAGTTGCTTCCCTTCAGAGTACTTTGTTTGAGTGATAACATTGGTTATCTAATAAACTATTTAGTCTCCAAAGCAAGAAAAAGAAAAAATCAGAGAACTTTCCGTCGCTATATTTTTTGCACTTAAAGTTCTGCCCTTTTAATACTTTTTCCCTCTTTTTGCATGATTAGTTTATCTTTGATGCCATTAGCCTTAAGAATATTAGACTTGAAAGAACCTCTGATGACTTGGAGGTTATACTTAACCTGATTATTTTAATTAAGTTAGAAGTCTAAGTGTAAATCTAATTCAGACTGTTTGATAAAAAGGGCAGCCCCAGTGCACGTAGCTCCCGCTTTCGCAAGGTCAGGGGAAGGGTCCGACCACTTGGGACTTTTGTACGCAGCCTTTCCCTGCATTTCTGCAAGAGGCTGTTTCCAGGACTTGAACCCGTGACCTCATGGTCACAAGGCAGCAGCTTTACCACTGCGCCAAGGCTCCCCTTCAAATTCAGACTGTTTGATGTGATACATAAATTGTATGGACATCCGAAATCAGTTTTCAAGATATTTAGTGGAGTACAAATATTTTTTTTTGTCTTGAACACGCAGGAGAGCTGAATCTTAGTGGAGTACAAATATTTTTTTTTTTTAGTTCTCAAGATACACTCGACAGCGTCACAACCATGACAAGACAAGACCTAATCACTAGGTGCAAGGTCACTCAACAATGAGAGCACTTGCACCCCAGCCATGCCCCAAAGCCACACCTTTTCTTCTACAAGCAGTAAGGTGCAGTAGCCATGCTTGGGGGAACACCATCAAACACACAGTGATTTTGATGTATCCAAAGGTCCAAGCCCCTAGAATAATGAGAGAATTGAGGCCTTGCTGCAGCAAATCATTTGTGGCCTCACTGACAAAGCACCACCATTCATCGAAGGACACATCTCCAGAAGAAGGTAATAGCACTTGGAGGCCAAAACGACGAGTCTTGCAAATACACACCAGTGAGAAGGTGATCAATTGTCTCTTCCTCTCGGTCACAATGAAGGCGAAGCTCTAGATGTGGTAGGCCTCGCCTGACAAGGCGGTCAGCAGTACAACATTGCTTGTGCATTACCATCCAGATGAAGAAACGACATTTTCCAGGCGCCCATGATTTCCAAACGCGTTCCCAAGGCCGAAACTGAATCGATCCTTGCAAGAAATCCTTATAAGTAGATTTGGCCGAGTACTGTCCCAAAGAAGATAGTAGCCAAAGATGAGTGTCCTCAACCCCTGGCTTCAAAACAATCTCTGATAGGAGGTCCCAGAGACCAAGATATTCAGCTAGCACGCTCCTGAATATCTTGTCCAAGAAAGGTCAGCTAAGGAGCGGAGTAATGATACCCAGAGTCAGAGATCAAGATATTCATTCAGCTAGCACCCTGCTGAAGCCACACCCTGAATATCCTGTGTCCAAGAAAGGTCAGCTAAGGAGCGGAGTAATGATATGCATTCTGAAATGATTGTGTTGACGCTAATTAGGCCACACACCAGCTAGGAGCTAGATCGCTCGGTAGAGGCAGGCCAAAGATCAACCTAGCTGACTTTTAGGTTGGCCTCGCACACGAACACTTCACCTGGTGCCTCCAGTGATTAGGGCGATACACAAGACAAGTCGCTGGAGGAGCCTTGTTGGTAGTGCATGCCGGCGAGGTCTTTTGAAACCCGAAACTTCACATGCGCGGTTGGGGGGGGGGGGGGGGGGGGGGGGGACCCCATCGGGGCATGTAGCGGCTATGGGCTGCCCTAGCCGGCCTGACCGCTCTAGAGCTTCGTTGTCGTTGAACCACTGGCCATTAGCAGCAACGAAGAACGATGAGCAGTAGTAGATGGAAAAGTACGGTAAAAAGTGTAGTAGATGTGTTTTTTGTCGATTGGATAGATGAATCTCTCAATCGGCCGTGATTCTCTCATATAAATAGGGGGCTCTCATCCCAGTAGGAAACTTATTCCACACATAATTTACAAGTTTGCCATGAGATGAGGATGAGTTTTCAAAGGAAAAACATGAATTTGGGCTCAGACTGCCAAAACCGGCCTGGGCTGGTTTCTAATGAACACCATAGGCACCTTGCCAAAACCGGCCTGGGCCAGTTTAGTCTACACAAACCGGTCTAGGCTGGTTTTTCTTGGACAATGCCAAATTAGCCCAAATTGCTCTGAATTTGATCATGTTTGCTCTTTTCTTGTCTACACATGTTTTCTAATCCATCTTCAACTCACCCAATCATATTTTGACTGTCAACAGATTGCTTTTGGCTCTGTCCAGCTTGAAGCTATACTTTTCACCATTGATGTGCTGTTTGTGATCCTTTATTATTATTATTTGAGCTTCTATTTTATGTTTACATTGGTTATTCCATTAGAAGATTTTCATTGCTCTTTCTACTTAACTGTAGGCATCACATGTATCCTCCTGAACTCCTGATTTGCTTGTTTGCATTGATTTATAGGTTGAACACAATCATCTATGTATTTGAAAAAAAGCAAAAGAAAAAAAAAGCAAAAGAATACAATCACCTAAATAAAATGTTATTATACTCTGAGAATTGAGGCAACGTTTTGTGCTATATGATTAAGACCTTTCCAACCAATATGAAAGAAGACCTTCTTATCCATGAATAGTGCCAGTAAGTTAGTATTGTGGTCTAAAAGGTGTCGAGTCCCTGATCTGGTGACAGCCATCTACTCATCTTAGAGTTAACATCCTAATACTTAGCTTTGGAGATAAGGGTGTGGGTGTCTTCAAGGAATGATTATTCTCCCTAGATTTAATATTGGCGCAAAAGCCAATACTAACCCTGAACTTAGCTGCCTAGATCCAAACCCTTCCCATCTGCATCTGCCTACCACTGCATTTCTCTGGTGTTGTTGGTCACTCATGGTACTTCTGCATGCACTTCAGTTGAGCTATCAGCCTATCACATGATCCCCCTGATGCTCCTTCAAATCACGCCATTTATCCTTCTTTTGCATGGGATGACCATGATGAGACCGTTTCACATCATTTTGTATCGAACACCATGGCCTTTGCTACAGAGAAGATGTTAACCGGACACAAATATTGGACACTATGCATACGATGTGGATTCTGCAAGAGACCAGTTATGATCTAGGTGCTATGATGATGAGTGTTCTTCATCAAGTTTTTGACTTTTATGGAGTTATTATGGGAACCACTGACATATTCATGTGAGGTCAAGGGTTGTGGTCTCCATTAAATACAGTTCATTCCATGATAGCACTGATTAGACTTATGAACGTGAAAGCAAGTTGAAAGAGGGACGGGCATGATGCTGCGCTTACTACGCCACTATATTTGACCAAGGGACCAACACAACTACACAACCTTTATGACTTCACCAGCATTACTACCACTAGCAGGAAAAAATGTGGTCATTGTTCCACTGCCCATGTTATCTGTGTTGTAATCGGACTGCGTATATAGGAATCTCATGTTAACAGATGGCAGTAAATCCAGGAAGTATAAAAAGATGAGCTATATATATCTAGTTGTGATCAGTTCTTTCTCGGGCTATTCAGACAAATAATTGAGTCTGGCTTCTTCTTCTTTTTTTTGATTGGAGATAAAGAGTTTTCACTTGAGAGTCCTTTGGTCCATCCCCCATAAAAGGGCCAGGTCTGGAGGAGAAGAGAAAGTGAAATTAGTCTATTTGTTTTCTAATGTATTCTCTTATCTATGTTCCAGCTTCTACGTTCAATGTTCTTATTATCTCCTTCCATCCATGTTGTCAGTCCTTCCTCTCCCTGATAATGGTCCAGATGTAAAACTTTATGCTCTGTTTAATGTATATGTTCTGTCCCAGGGCTGCTACACCTGACACATGGTGTTAAAGCATAACACTTTCTATATATGTAGTTATTGGAGACAATCACTGGCGGAGCCAAGGGGGGGCTGGCAGGGGCCATGGCCCCCCCCCCCCCCCCCCCCCCCAATGTTTCACAACAAAAAAAATTAGTAGTATTACTTAATATTTTTTATTTATATTAAGAGGGAGATTATATAAAATTCTTGTCATATATACCTATTAATATCTTCTAGATAATATAATCATACAAAACACAACTAGATAATAAAATTATCGCAATGAAAAAGACCGAGCCGGCCCCCCCTAAGTATAATTCCTGACGGCCGGCCCCCCCTGAGTATAAATCCTAGCTCCGCCACTGGAGACAATTGTCTCTTTTACCTTTCTTCCTTTTTTTCTCGAACTTTTTACCTTTCTTCCTCTTTCTATGTGAAAGGATAATTGCTTACTGTGATTATATGCTTCCATTACAATTATGAAGACTTATTTGATTTGATTTTATCCTAGTATTTGGTTTCTAACTAGTTTTCTGATGTTATCTATTGCTCTAGTTAGGTCACCATCTTGATGATACATGGGTGGCTTATGCTGGAACTGGAGCTGGAAATAGACCGCCTGCTATACTTACCTGGCAGCAATTAGCCTCTGGCACTCCAGGTGGTCGATTCAGTCATTCATGCAATCTAGTTGGTGACACATTAGTCTTGTTTGGTGGAATCACAGATCAGGGGCAGCGCTTGAATGATACATGGATAGGTCAAATTATCTGTGAAGAGCCTCGAAGGATGCGGATCTCATGGAGACTGCTGGAGGTAGGTCCGCTTGCACCACCTCCTCGTGGAGCTCATGCAGCCTGCTGCGTGGATGACAAGTTTATTGTAATTCATGGTGGGGTAGGGCTCTATGGCAGCCGGCTTGGTGATACATGGCTCCTTGATCTCTCAAATGGCTTCCGATCTGGCAGTTGGCACCAAATAGGCAACACATGGCCTTTGCCTCCACCTCGTTCTGGTCACTCTTTAACTTGGATTGGTGGTACACGCATGGTATTATTTGGTGGTAGAGGATCAGAATTTGAGGTTCTTAATGATGTCTGGCTGTTTGATATTAGTGATCAATACCCCAAATGGAAGGAGCTAAAGTATGACTTGTCTAGTGCTCTTGGTGAACTTCCTTTTCCACGAGTTGGGCATTCAGCAATACTTGCCTTGGGTGGCAAGGTCCTTGTGTATGGCGGGGAGGACTCACAAATGCGACGAAAGGATGACTTTTGGATCTTGGATACACCGGCTCTGCTTCAGTATGAGTCAGGTTCCAAGAAAATGACCAAAAAGATGTGGAAAAAACTAAGAATTGATGGTCAGTGCCCAAATTACCGATCCTTCCATGGGGCATGTGTAGATACTTCTGGTTGCTGTGTGTATATTTTTGGTGGAATGGTTGATGGCCTTGTACACCCTGCAGAAGCCTGGGGTTTGAGATTTGATGGGCATCTGTATCAAGTGGAGCTTCTGCTACATCTCTAGAATGTGTATTTTGTTCCCTTGTAAATCCTAGACATGTCATAGGTTTGATGTTTAGCGTCTGGTGTAGTTTGTAAAAACTGCTTCATGATAAATCTGGAGGTCTCCCTATAAATATTGAGGTGACCAGTACTAGTACCATGTCACCCAGGTTTTCAACATTGTAAGGATACTCCAAATGGTGCCTAACTGTCGTTTGCGCATGGATGCATGCGCACACCTGTCGCTGATCTGTGAAAGGAACAGGGATCCTTGTAATGTTGCCATTAAGGTCTGATCTGTCTGTATATGGGTTTGAATTTTTATTCCTTCTGTCAGATTCATATGTTCCAAAGAATGTCCGTCAATACCATCTGGAGCAGATGGTTGTTTTTGCTACCTGATGAGCCATCATATAGTCATGGGAAGAGGGATAATTGTTGTTTTCCATAATAATCCAACGCGTGAGGATTGCTCGGGACCATATGGAGCTGCTCTTGGATCTTTGCATCCCAGTCACAAGTTAGCTCAATGCAGGAGGACCATATCTCATTCAGTCCTTGGGTCGTCACATGCACAGAACCTGTTATTTGTATTGATCTAATGATGGTGCATGGGTCACACTGGCAACACTACGCATCAGAATTTCTCCCAAAGATGAATGCTGGTTTGATCTTTGGTCCACCAGTACTAGATTGTTGTCGAGGCTTGTAATGGTATATCAGTATGCAGGTTATGTCATGTGCGCATTAATTCTGCGATAACAGGACCGATAGTTGCTTGGATTATTTCAGATTAGGGACCATTTGCACATAATTGCTCGAGAGAAATATGGAGCTCCTGTTCAGATCCACTTTGTGACAGCAAGGCAAGCTTCAGCATCAAGATCCATGCATGCTACCTCTGAAAGGTTTACTTAGGCAGTTAGGCTAGACTCAGTTTGTCTCTGATTCTGTACATTCTTGATAGATTATATTTGCTCAAGATGTTGTTTCGGTGCAACATTCAACTGACTTCGTCACAAAATTTACTGCTGGATGACTCGCTATTCACTAGTGCATACTGATTTCCAGGCACTGAATTCCATCTGCATCTCGAATATAGTTGTTATTGTACTCTACTGAAGTTTGAACCTGAATGTTGAAGGTTGGCTAGTAAGAGTGTGATTGGTTGCTTTCATTAGCGTTAGTCTGTATAATACTTTTATGCAGCTAGAGATGTCAACGGGGACTTTATTGTCAGGAGTTAGGTCTCCATTCCTATTCCCGCGGGGGAGTTTCCGTCCCCACGAATGTCATTGGGGATAATTTCTTTTCCGTCCCCGTTCCTTCCAGGGAATTAATCCCCACAGGAATTGTCTATCTCTGCTTAAGCTTATCAATTCTCACAAATTCAATGAGGGGCTGTTTGGATCATTTCATTTGAAGAAATTAAAATCTACTTAATAAATTGGGCTATTTAGCTTGGAATTTGACATTCCACCGTTTTTCAAAGTTCACATATAAGCCTATCTCAAATTCATAGAGTGAGAGATGATAATTGATTCTATAGATCATCATTCTATGTTTCTACTTTGCAACTTATAACACGCTCTTCAACTCACTCCTCTACGGTAGAAATGCAATCTCTCTCATATAACTAACAATAATATACAAATATCATCCATATACAACCATATTAGCTTAATTAATGTGTCTAAATTGTGATTATTAAAATGAATTCAGTTCCAAGGATCCTACATTACCTACAAGCACCTTAGAAAACCCACCAACTTATCATTAAAAGATATTAAATTATCAATAGACATCCATATATCTAGTACACTACCTATATAAAACAATAGATTAGTTTTATCTTTTTAGTTAAAAAAACGGCTGCTCCTCTTTGTAGCTTTTCTCGCAAAGCCATTTTACGAGCTAGCATTTGGTAGTTTTTTTTATCTAAGAAACCATAAAAAAAAAACAAGAAGCGAGGACCTAAACGATTCCTCAACTCTCGTTGTTGCTTTAATAATACATCTGAATCTGACAAAATTTTGAAGATTGCGTAGCTTGTTGCTGCTGGTGTAAGATTTCATTTGAACGACTTGACATGCTACAGTACCAGCAGCTGTGTCATATCGTGTCGCTTTCCGTCCGTGTCCGTGAGTAAAATATACCGTTTGCACGTCGTTTATTTATTATGTTGCGACGAGATTCGTCGAGACTTGCCTTGTAAGCTGTGGTCGTGGTTGGTAGATGGTGACAGCGAGCGAGTGATGCCACAGCGGAACAAGACACTGACAGACAGGACAGGACCAGGCTACCAGCTAAGGTTCCCCGGCAACCCCCGGTTGTTTCCTAATTCATGCACTGCAGCTTGTGTTGCTAACCACTAACCTAACGTTGACAGTGTGGCACACCAGCCGGTCGGTATGGATGTGAGATGTGACGATCGTGCTTGTGCCCTGTCAAAATGGAGAGGGATGAAACGAATCGGGCAAATACCCATACCCCCTTCACTTTACACACACCAAACGCGTCATTTGCAGATGCGCGGCTACCATATAGCCTACGTACATGTAACACCATGTGAGCAGCATCTCAACAAACCCACGGCAATAGATTCTTGTCCCTGGTAAGCTGCGTAAACACATCAACACGGATAGGATTCAATCAATTACACTGACTTCTCACCATCGGAAATATACCTGCCATGTGCAGGTTAGCGATTTCTATGGAGATCTGGGTACAAAAAAAAGGAAATTGCAGGTTTCAAGGCATTGCTGGAACCCTACAACAAAAACAGGAACATAATATGAACTGGAAACCACTGAATCTCCAAACAGGCTCCATGGTAAGGCAGGTAATACTGACAGCAAGCCATCCTTGTTACAAGCACCATCCATGGCTCAACCAAAAAAAGAGAAGAGAAAATTACAATATAATATACTATACGACCAAGCTCCAGGTAACTGACCGACCACTGAGATTGTACTTAGCCCATAATCACACCCTGCATTTGCACATTCTTTCAACCCTAACAACCCACAGAAACCAAATCAAAAGTCAAGGCATCTTTTTTTTTCTCTCTTTCTCCGCACCAGAGGATCGCCAGAACCAATCCCTCTAGCTAGACTGGTATCACATCCAGGTCAGATGTGTCTTCGCATCTCAGGACCAGGCCCTCGAGGCTGGCCGGGAGGATGCACTTGGCCCATTGGCAGCCAGTGGAGATGGGTTCAGCTGGAGGAACGATCATCAGCACGTTCTCATTCCTTTGAACAACACCCATCACACTCACAGTGCTGCCCTCCTTGATATATCTGCAGCCCCAATGGCCGTGTCAAATGGAATTGATAGTAATCACAAAATAAGCTGTGCCTAGGAGAAAGCAAATGAAGGAAGAAAGAGTACCCTTCTTTAAGGCGCATAATCCGATCATCACTCGAGAGATTCCTTCCACGGAGCCACCTCAGGAATTCAGGCGACATGTCCTTGTTGTCTGGGTTTATGTCAATAACAACAGATTCGTCCACATATGGGGTTACACGTGCACCAGATCCTGTCCTGACTAATGCTCGCAGTCCAGACTGGAAATCAGAGATGTAGAAGTCCACTGCATGTCGCTGCCAATATTGCACAGGAAGAAAACAAACCAGAGAAATGATTAAGGTGAAAAGAGCTGCATTGCAAGAGTCAGGCATTCTTCCATGACATGCTTGTATTTCAACCAAACTCACCTCCATTGACCTGAGACCCCAAGTAAATCGGTGATGCGTAGTGTTAGCAGCTTTTGAATCCCAACCCCTATACTCATACAAGCAAGTTGAAGTGTAAACACATCGCGGCACCCGTTGGAATGAGGACTCAAGGGGCAGATTTCCACATGTAACAACCTGCAAAGTTCAGTATACTAGGTGAGGACTAGCTGTTGTTAATGATACACAAAAATGCTGGTGCTTAAAGCCAATGTCTTTAACTATAAGTAGAAAAATCACTGCATGGGAAAACTCATAACATGAAGCTACATCATTTACTAGTCCATGTATGGGGAGCGATATTTAGTATAAATAAGGTTATTTTCTTACTGACAGCCATAAAACCTGCTTGAGTGAAGTAAATTTTCTGTGTTCTCTGCATCCAAATTATCACAACAACAACAACAACATAGGCTTTCAGTCCCAAGCAAGTTGGGGTACGCTAGAGTTGAAACCCACCAAGAGCCCCAAGTCATGGTTCAGGCACTTCAATAGCTGCTTTCCAAATACTCCTATTCAAACATAGATCTCTAGGTATATCCCAAGCTTTCAAATCTCTTTTTATTGCCTCCCCCCATGTCAATTTCGGTCTTCCTCTACCTCTCCTCATATTATTAGCTTGGCTTAGGACTCCACAATGCACTGGTGCCTCTGGAGGTCTCCTTTGGACATGGCCAAACCACCTCAACCGATGTTGGACAAGCTTTTCTTCAATTGGTGCTACCTCTAGGCGATCACGTATATCATCGTTCCGAACTCGGTCCATTCTTGTTTGACCGTAAATCCATCGCAACATACGCATTTCTGCAACACTCAGTTGTTGAACATGTCGAATCTTTGTAGGCCAACATTCTGCTCCATACAACATAGCCGGTCTAATCGCCATTCTATAGAACTTGCCTTTTAGCTTTTGTGGTACCCTCTTGTCACAGAGAATGTCAGAAGCTTGTCGCCACTTCTTGTCGCCACTTGATCCACCCTGTTTTAATTCTATGGCTAACGTCCGCATCAATATCTCCATCCCTCTGTAGCATCGATCCCAGATACCAAAAGGTATCCTTCTTAGGCACTACTTGACCTTCCAAACTCACATCTCCCTCCTCCTGTACAACTCCGCCAAAGTCGCATCTCATGTATTCGGTTTTAGTTCTGCTCAATCTAAAACCTTTAGACTCAAGGGTCTGCCGCCATAACTCTAGTTTCCTATTTACTCCCGCCTAGCTTTCGTCCATTAACACTACATCATCAGCGAACAACATACACCAAGGGATATCCCCTTGTATGTTCCTGGTAACCTCAAAATTATCTTTAAAAAAAAATGAAACCTACCTGAAGTGTAATACCTGTACAGTGTACATAATTTACCTTATACCTATATCAAAATACTTAGTGTTGAAAAAGGCAGTGAAATTACATCAAAATATAGTTAGCAGGCAGTTTAGAAGCATGGTGCAACAGAACCAGCCAGAAATGCAAATGCAAAAAGATTACCAGACTCATCAGATTATGTAGAATTTATTTGTGCAATGCTACCTAGAAACAGTTTACTTTGAGGATAAATTCTAACATAAGCATACAAACATAAGATAACAGCAGAAGTGCATAGAAAACACTAGAGGA
Organism: Miscanthus floridulus; assembly: GCF_019320115.1. Classification (NCBI taxonomy): domain Eukaryota; kingdom Viridiplantae; phylum Streptophyta; class Magnoliopsida; order Poales; family Poaceae; genus Miscanthus; species Miscanthus floridulus. Next base: position 48,789,161 of record NC_089587.1, read on the forward strand.
TTAATACAAAGAATAACTGAATAACATTAGTACATTACAACAAAGAGATCAGTCACATACCCCAGTAACCTTCACATACTCTCCATCTTTTGCGGTTCTAAGGTCTGCATCAGGATAGCGACTGATAAACCCGATCACACCTTTTGTTCCCCAGCAGATGTTCCAGGTCACCAGTGCAGCAACAAAACCAAATATCACCACCACAACTATAAGCAAGATCGGATTATGAATAGCAGCGAGAATGAAGCCACCAGCTACGAACCCAACCAAAAAGAGCAACGCGACCAGCCAGATTATTGTGGTCGGAATGCTGCCCTTAATCGAGTAACCATCTCCCACATTGAGATTTGTGACAGCTGGGTTGTGTGCAAAAGAGGTGGTACGCATCTTCATTGATACACTAGAATCAAGAGGGCCTGATACTTTCCGTTGAGCACCAGATGAATTCAACTGACCAGAGGTGATAGGACCTGATGTGATTAGCCCAGTTGTAGGTAGCACAGGAGGCAGAGGGCCAGAGTTCTGACGGGCCATTGCGGTTACTCCACCAGATTGGGGGCCAGATGACCTCTTTGTTGGTTCTCCATGCTTATTGAGAGGTCCAGAATTAGATTTTGTTCTAGAAGATCCTCCAGTACCAGGAACTGCAGACGAAATAGAACCAGAGTAGTTGGAGCGACCGACAGCATTAGAAACTGGTCCAGAGTTGTTGGCAGCACCACCGAAGGAAGTATTCCTTGAAGGTTGATTACCCAATGGACCAGATTTTCTGTGGAGATCAAACATCTTTCCAAGCTCTCCAGATTTCTTTATGTCCCCACCAGTGTATGGCATAGCCGAGGAGCAAATGACTGGAGCCTTCTCTTTAGGTTGCTCAGGTCGGCCCGAGACATACAAGCCATTGCTTAGCTGGTGGGATGGAAACCGTGAACCCATGCTCTGAAATGACTGTCTAAACCTTTAGATTGATTGTGTTGCTTTTGCGTCAAGTGAGACTGTTAAACTTGTGAAAGCCTTGCATCAGCAACTGAAAGATGAAAACAAGAGACACTTGATCATATCACTAATCTTGAAAAGAAAAGGGTATGCGCAACAGATTCAGCAGATGACATCCAGATGGAACAGCTTTAAAACAAACAGCACAGAAAAAAAGGTTGAGAACAAAAGTATCACCCTGACAAAGATTTGCAAGAATCAAAGCGATCATAGAGGAAGAAGCTTTTCATAGTGTTCTACAATGCAATGCAAGGTGCAAATCAGCTGATTGCACAGCAGAGATGGTTCAATAAGTATAAATTAACTAATCGATGGGCGTTACCAGTTACAATAGTAACGTAAAGCGATGGGTGTTAGCATTAGCATTTACATAGTAACGTAAAACTGGCTGGCACAAATACTTACAAAACACGTTCCCACTGATTAGGAAATAGAAACTATATAGAGCAGCTAGACTAAAATGTTACCATGTTTATAACAAAGAGCAAATACTTAGCATTAGCAGAGTAGCGCTTCTGTTTGTGCGCAGGCAAATTGAAGATTCTCATGCTGAAATCCTCTGCATTTAGCTCCGGGTTACGACAAGCTGGATTATCTTAAATAAGCTTTGCTGCTTTGGCTAAATACTGTCTGGCTAAGTTAGGTGGGGTTAACTAGGCTAACAATAGGAAAAGGGGTGTGTGCATGTGTGTTAGCTAAACACAACTGTCAGGGTTACGCACCCGAACTGCAAAAACTTAATTCCATGGAACAAAATATAGCCCAAACACAAGTAGACACAGCAAACACTCGCTGAGGTAAACCTGTTGCTTTGGCAGCACCATTTCAGGTTTCAGCAACGTATATAGTGTAACGCGCATCATTGCGATAAAGTAAGACCCATTTCGGACCAAAATAACCTAAAGAGCTAAAGAGTACAGACAAACGCCTCAAAACAGGCAGAATTTGTGGAGGCGGCGACATAGCGATCCTGACCACAGTCAAAGAACTAAATACCCCAAGAAAAAAAACTGATAGCGACGGTTACATCAGCGTCACAAAGTGCATCCCACGTAAGAGCAAACTGTGCCTACCAAATGATATCGACCAGTACGGGCAGCGGATTAAACAACCACCACGCCACCGATACCATCAGATCACGAGTATAGCTTAAAGCTTCGGCAAAGAACTTGACAGGTACATGCCAACATAATTTCAACATGAAGCAATAGCGCCAGCACATGCACAACCTACAGCCCGCAATCAGGGCCCCACCACCTCTCTCAAAAAAAATTGTACAACTCGCACAAAGCCCGATTTCACTATGCTTCAGCACCAACCCGGAGCTAAAAAAAAAATCTACGAGCAAATTAGAAGTAGCACAAATCCTACGCACGAACTGAACAGAGATGAACAATCTCGCCAGCCCCGCCATGAGAGGAATCACACCCCACGCAGACGAAGCAATGGCACCATTCCCAGATCCGAAAACCAGCACCAGATCCAGTCACATAACGAGGGGCGGACCAGTAAAGGAAAATCGAAGTTAGTAGGAAAACACTAGATGCGTACTACACTTATAACTAGATCAGATCCGAATGCAGATAGCTTTAGTTAGGGGATGAGAAGCGGTAGGCGTACCTGGTGGGTGCTCGTCGCCGGCGAAGGGCCCGGAGAAGAGCTGGCGAAGGGCCTGACAACGACCTCACTCTTCACAAGAGAGGGAGGGAGAGAGCGCACGCGGGGGGAACGGGAGGCGAGAGAGAGAAGAAGTGAGCGACCGCGTAGGCTAGGGAGACGAGAGAACAAAATGCAGGTCAGGGCCGGAGGGGCTTGCTAGCGAGTGGTTAACTACTCGTACCAAGCTAAGGATATTTTTAACACAAAAAATCTATTTTTAAAAAACAAAAACACGTGGTGTACTATAATTTCAGTAAGTAGCTCTTTTGGACACTTTAATACACTTATATCATGACAAATATATAATCACGTTACAATAGTGTGATTTGAACGGCCACGCTAACGGAAGACACGTCTCCCTGCCTGGCTTCTTTGTCGAGTGTCCTAAACTTTATCGAGTGTTTTTTATTGGACACTCAGCAAAGAAATTGTTTGCCGAGTGCCAGAGAGAAAGCACTCGATAAACAACTGGCACTCGGCAAAGAAGTGGTCGGCAAACAATAACACTCGGTAAAGGGGTGGTTTGCCGAGTGTTAGGACGGCTCGGCACTCGGCAAACTAGAACATTCAGCAAAAGGGCCGTCTACGTTAACGGCCGGCAGGCATCGTTAATCCTTTGCCGAGTGTCTTATCCTGACACTCGGCAAAGAGGCTCCTTTGCCGAGTGTTATTTTTTGACACTCGGTAAACCATATTTTTTTTTCACTTTTGACCTCTAGACTTTTTCTGCAGTTCTCATACAATACCTAGTACTCCATGTTCCAATGTGGCACATTTCTTGAACTTTTTCTATATTTCTTTAATTTATTTCATTTAATTGAATTTTCTTGGATAATTCAAATTATAACTGCTAGTCATTCGAACAATGAAAAAATGAATGAAAAAATAATATTCATATTATTTAGTATAATGCGATGCCGTATCCAGGAACAAACTACCAATTTTGAACATCTTGTTCAAGAAACATGACCACGAACTTGCGGTCGAGTTGTTTTTAAATTCTATAAAAAGCAAACGAAGTCCGAAAATCATAAAATTTATCAAGATGTCATGATATCATATGTGGAGGTTGTGATAAAAAATTGAGAATCTTTCGCGTAAGTTGTGACGTACGATGCTTGCAAACCGAAGAATCTCCGAAGAAGTTTCATGATTTCGTGAAGAGGCCGACGAGGTGGTAAGCATCGTACGTGACAAACTCGTGCGAAACCTCCTCAATTTTTTTTATCACAGCCTTCACATATGATATCTTGATATCTTGACAAGTTTTATGATTTTTGGACTTCGTTTGCTTTTTATAGAATTTAAAAACAACTCGACCATAAGTTCGTGGTCATATTTTGTGAACAAGAATTCAAAATTGATGGTCTGTTCCTGGATACGGCCTCACATTATATTAAATAACATGAATATCATTTTTCCATTCATTTTTTCATTATTCGAAGGACTAGCAGTTATAATTTGAATTATCCAAGAAAATTCAATTAAATAAAATAAATTAAAGAAATATAGAAAAAGTCCGAGAAATATGCCACATTGAAACATAGAATACCAGGTATTGTATGAGGACTGCAAAAAAAATTTGAAGGTCAAAAGTGAAAAAATATGATTTGCCGAGTGTCAAAAAATGACACTTGACAGAGAAGACTCTTTGCCGAGCGTCAGGACAGCTGACACTGCCGAGCGTCGGGACAGCTGACACTCGGCAAAGATTTTTAAAACTTTTTAAAAAACCCCTCTTTGCCGAGTGCCAGCCCGGTTGGTACTCGATAAAGAATTTTAAAAAATTTAAAAATACTTTGCCGAGTGCCAGATCGGGGCCACTCGGCAAAGATTTTTTTTAAAAAAAAAACCCTCTTTGCCGAGTGCCAGGCCAGGTGACACTCGGCAAAGAAGTAAAAAAAATTAAAAAAAACCTTTGCCGAGTGCCAGATCGGGGGCACTCGGCAAAGGGAGGACTTAACCCCGTCGGCTGGGCCGGCCCGCACACACGCACGTGCCAGCGCCGCTGACACCCGCGCCCGTGCCCTAGCGCAGCGCCGCTCGCTTAGGCGCCCACGCTCGCCCGCGTGCACGCGCCAGCACCGGCCTCGCCCCCGCCCACGCCCACGCCGCCGCTGCCCGCACGCCCATGCCAGCGCCGTCCCCCACGCCGCGCCGCTAGAGGAGGAGAAAGAGAGGAGGAAGAGGAGAGGAGGAAGAAGGAGGAAGAGAAAGTGGCTGTCGAAGCAACGACGCCTTGGCCCTCGCGCGCTTCTGCAGCGGCGCCGTAGCAACGCCGCCATGGTGCGGCGTAGCCATCAGCAGCAGCGACCCGTATCCGGCCATCTCGGTCGCCATTCTGCAGTGGTGAGCCCCTATGTCGTCTCTACTTGATGGATGTGGATGCATGAGTAGATTAAGATGTCCTGGTTAGGGTGCCTTCGTAGACGCTGGTTATGGTGCATAGCTGCAAATATGAGGTTTAGCATGGATGGATTGTGGATGCATGGATTGATGTTTGTCATAAATTAATATAGCTTATGGAATATATTAGTAATGGGATACAGATCCTGAATTTGTAATCCCTAATCCTTGCTTATCCTGATTACGTTGCTACTTGTTCCTTACATAATTTTGTGCATGTCGGCCATCGTGTCATTCATATATATGTGCATGTCGGCCATCGTGCCGTTGGTTTTCTTGCAGGTTTTGAAAACCTCACCGTGCAGGGGAGGTGTCGCCGAAATTTTATATTGATAGTTTTATGTTTCTTTTTTTTCAGAGAAGAGCCCGTTGGAGTGGAGTCGGAGTACCTCGGTGACCCCGATCACCTTCCTCGCCGCTGCGGGTCTACCTGCACCGCGTCGCCTCGCCACTGCACCGACCCACCACGGCCCCGCTAGCCTGACTCCATCGCCACTCTAGGTATAACCCCTCTTTCCGTATCATGGTCGTAGATCACGTAACCTAGTTAGGCGTCTCCCATTCGAAAGAGATACGGTTGGAAATATGTAGAATTTTCATATCTAAAATCGTATCTATTTTGAATTGTCCACGTTTTTTGGATAGCCCATGGATACATAGGTGGGGTTAGTTTCCATGGTCTGCTCTGATCTGAGATAGAGTTTCAGCATCATCTCCCTTTTGTTCTCTGGATACACACTCTCCCTAGCAGGACATATATTTGGAGAACAACGGAGAGGTGCTATCGAAATTCTGTCTCAGATAGGAGTAGAGCATGGAAACTAACCTCATCTATGGATCCTCGCATGGGATTAGGACCTATCCTCACCTATTAGATAGTAGGAACGTCATGTAGATGCAGTTGATGTTTATATTACTCGTCGCTATATATGTTAGAGGATGGAGGACCATGAGTGAATGTACATGGATCGACAAGACCGATGCTTTCTTGGAATGGGCATTTGGCGTGGCTGCTAAAGGAGCGAGTAAAATTTGTTGTCCCTGCAGCAAATGTGCAAACAGGAAAAGACAAACGAAGAAGGTCATGGGGGGAACATCTTTGGAAGAATGGATTTACGACAGACTATACCCGGTGGGTCTACCATGGTGAAGCCTATCGTATGAGAGAGGAGGTGGTGAGACCACGCGTCGAGGATTATGATGATGATGCCGGGGTAGCAGACATGTTAAATGACTATCACGAGGCACAGTTCGCTGAAGGACATATGGAGGAGGAGCCAGAGGCAACCGCAAAGGCGTTCTACAACATGTTTGTCGCAGCATAGAAACCCCTTCATGGCCAGACAAAGGTTTTGCAACTGGATGCCATTGGACGCATAATGGCGTTAAAGTCCTAGTATAGCCTGAGTTGAGACGCCTTCGATGGTATGTTGACAGTTATTGGCAGCCTGCTTCAAGAGGGTCACCTTCTACCAAAGAGCATGCATGAGTCACAGAAACTCCTTCGTGCACTTAAGATGCTGTATGAGCAGATACATGCTTGCCCAAAGGGGTGCGTCCTATTTAGGAAAGAATATGTGGAAGCAAAGTACTGTCCAAAGTGTAAATCCTCTAGATTCCTAGAGGTAGATTCTGGTGATGGCCAGAAGAGGTAGCTTGATATTCCTGTGATAATCCTAAGACACCTTCCATTCATACCGAGGATCCAACGGCAACACATGACCGTGGAATCCGTAAAACAGATGACATGGCACAAAAATGGCAAATGATACAATCCTGATAGGATGGTATATGCATCCGATGGTGAAGCATGGACCGACTTTGATGGCATTCATCATGAGAAAGCTTAAGAGGCTCATAATGCATGTGTTGCGCTAGCAATAGATGGGTTCAATCCTTATGGAATGATGGCTGTCCCATACACATGTTATCCCGTGTTCATTATCCCCCTCAATCTCCCCCCCGGCGTATGCTTTCAACGACAGAACGTATTATTGTTGTTGATAATTCCTGGACACCCGGAGAATAATATGGGTGTGTTCTTGGAGCCTGTGATTGATGAATTAGTCCATGCTTGGGAGGAAGGGGTATGGACATACGACCGAGCTACAAAGAAAAACTTCAAAATGCATGTTTGGTACCACTACTCACTGCATGACTTCCTAGCGTATGGGATATTCTGCGCCTGGTGTGTTCATAGGAAGTTCCCATGCCCAGTACGAGGCGTGCATCTAGGCCGTCATAACTTACCATGGGACCGTCCTTGGAATGAAGGTCACCAAAAGGGATGCAAGGAGCATGACGCTCACCCGGGACCAGTACCTATAGGTAAATACAGAATATTAATACTGATTCATTTTGAGATTAAGTAGGCTTAATTTCATCTTCTGATATGTCATGTACTTGATGGCCTATAGATGATTCCTTATTGGTGTGCCATGCATCCCCAGTGCTAGGAACATATGGTGGACAAGTGGTGCTCATGCGAGTGGGAGGAGACACACAACTTGTGCCAGGAGCGGCGTTTGATGATGCTAGGTGTAGCACACCATCAAGGTAGCCGTAGCCTTAGCGGATACATAGAAACATGGGTACGTGAATTTATTTATTTATTGTAACGCTCAATTCTGCATGATTTCTAATCATCTTGATGTTTTTCTCGCAGTCGGCGTCACATGGTGGCCAGCCTTGTTCCATCTTCAAGGCATTTGCTATGGCCCACAAGGGCAAGGCGACGTCCGACGTCGACTACAACCTAGAGGACAGGCCCGAGGCGTACAACAATGCGACTGTCCACAACCGTCTCAGTGAGTACACATCGATGGCAAGGGAGGTCCATGGGCCATAGTATGATCCAAGCACCGAGGACCTTGATGGAGAAGTCGTCATGAGGGTGGGAGGAGGCAAGAAGCATGGGTGGTACTGGATTGGCGATGACGCAATCGACTCGGCCGCTACTCCTAGTCTATCCCAGATTTGAGCAAGCAGCATGAGTAGGAGCCCGGCCATATGACCTTGGCAGGACACTTCACACCATCGGGTGGAGGCACTCGTGGTTATTCCTGGTTTATTCATCGTTCATTGGGGTTTTCATACCTTTCCTTTGCATTATTGTAATATTGGGGTGAATATATTGTAGGCCTAGCTGGAACATGAGAGGAGGATACGGGAGCAGATGCAGGTGAAGATGGAGAGGGTGGAGGCCGAGCAGGAGGCCGAGTAGCGGAGGATGGCGGAGATTCTTCAGTACATGCAAAGTCTTGGCGCCGCTACGGGTGTAGTTCCGCCACCTTCGCTATTCGCTCCACCTCCACCTCCACATCCTCAATATTCTACTCCTATGAGTATAAATATTTTAGTTTGTATGTTCATGCTTACGGTCAAACCTGGTGGAGTATGAAAGTTTTCATGTATGGTATATATTTATCTTGTCTCACACATGCAATCTCTTCTTCTTTGTTCAGAATCAATCGGCGGCATCGAACGATCCTTATGCTTCAGCGAATCCTTCACCAAATCAGTGATGATACTTGTGGTTGTTAATGGTACTTCTATTTGCAATTGTGGTTGAAGATGATGGAGCACTTGGATTACTTGTGAACTTATTTGTGATATATTGTGAGACATGTGACGTTTGTGATATATATGTGATGTTTGTGATATATATGTGGTGTTGGTGATATATATGTGCTGTTGATGATATATATGTGATGTTGGTGATGTTTGTTATATATATCTTCTGTTTGTTTGGATGGGATGTAAAAAACAAATAAAAAGACTATTTTTAGTCACTTTGCCGAGTGCAATGGCCATGACACTCGGCAAAGTGACTACCTAGGAACATGCTTTGCCGAGTGTCACGGGCCAGGCACTTGGCAAAGGTCGTCTGTTTGCCGAGTGTCTTGTCGGCGGCACTCGGCATAGTGGCCACCTTTGCTGAGTGTCTAAGTCAACGGCGCTCGGCAAAGCGGGTACCTTTGCCGAGTGCTTGACCTTGACACTCGGCAAAGCCACCGTCACGGTGGCGCTCGCCGTCATAGCCACTTTTCTTTGCCGAGTGTCCGATAAAGTGCACTCGGCAAAGAGGTCTTTGCCGATAAACTATTTACCGAGCGCCCTTTGCTGAGTGTAACACTCGGCAAAGGCTTTGCTGAGTGTATATCAGCCTTTGCTGAGTGCCTCAGGCACTCGCCAAAGAAACCACCTCCGGTAGTGTCTATACATGGTATTACCGTAAGAAGTCAGGCCATGCTGGTCATGATAGTGTGACTGAGTAACGTGAAAGCGGATGATGCATCAGAGTCACACCTTTTTCTTTGGTGTGACTAAGTCTTATATGAGACGTGACAATAGCTTGTATTTTTTTCATCTTTATATTTTACAGCTTTCCTATCAAGCCTAATCTCGAGCTTAGGTCTCCCATGTCCCTCGTGCGCAAATAGTACATAAACTTAGCACGTGGGTGCACTTAGCTAGTTACATCATCTCTCTAAATGTACATATGAGCTCAATAACTTGGCCTGTGGGTGCATAATTTCTCATGGTCACGACACGTAGACAAAAAAAATGCCATGTTGGCAGCTGATTTGGCAAAGATATACTAGGTCTTGCATGCATGAGGGCGTAGGAGGCTATGATAATTATTAGATAGTCCATTAGTCCTCAGTTTCTTCATTATTTAATCCTCCTAACTTTTGCACAAATAATAGACGAAGAGGGATTTTGGCGGAGGAAAATGACAAACTGTTAGGGCAACCGCACGGCCGCCAACGAGGCGGCAAAGGATGTGGAAGATGAAGGGAACAAGGTGGTAGAGTACACGAGGACCACATTGATCTCAATTTAGTTCTTGGTGAGATTAGTCTAACACAGACAACACCAGAGGCTAGCCAACAATATTATATTTAGCTAGATATTTACGCTATGCGCATTCTTGTATAGCTTCTATTTCCCCCACAACTGTGTTCACAAGTAGCTCTAAAAACTCACATAGATTCGACCAGCAAGATAATTTTATTGCTTCCATAACATAGGGTATGTTTGGTAGCCTGCTCCAGGGCTGGTCTGGCTGAGAGCCAGATGTAGGCCCAAATAAGCTAGGATGTGTGGATGTAGTTCAACTTATTTGGTTGCTAGGTTTAACTAAGCCAGGCTAAGCCTTGTCCTTGTTTGGTTTCCTGATTTCCTAGCCTGGGCCACTAAAACTGAGTGAGGGGGCATCCATGTGGGCTGCATGCTGCCCCGCTGAGCCAGGCTCGGTAGCAATGGTCGAATACTGCGTGCCCCTCGAGGGGGGGGGTGAATAGCCTATTTAAAAATCTATAAGATCATTAGAGCAATTTGATTAGTATGACAAACGGCATAATACAATTTTGCTCTAGCTCTACTAGGGTTGTAAGCCACCTATTCAAACAATTCTAGTTGCTATAATCACTAGGCACACATAAGAGCTAAGTTGCTACTCACTAAGAGCTCTCAAACTTGCTACACTAAAGAGATCCACTAGATGAACTTAAGATACAAAGCAAGCTCTCAATTCTAGCTACACTAAAGAGCTTACTACAACTAGTTTGCGGGAATATAAATGAGTAAGTAAGGTGATTATACCGCCGCGTAGAGGAGTGAACCAATCACAAGATAAATACCAATTCAATCATCGGAAGACTACCAAAGGGCAAGAGACAATCAATTTTTCTCCCGAGGTTCACGCGCTTGCCGGCACGCTAGTCCCCGTTGTGTCGACCAACACTTGGTGGTTCAGTGGCTAAGAGGTGTTGCACGGACCTTGTCCACACAATTGAACACTGCAAGAACCTACCCACAAGTGTGGTAACTCAATGACACAAGCAATCCACTAGAGTTACCTTTCGGCTCTCCACCGGGGAAGGCACAAGACCCCTCACAATCATCGGAGCTGGCCACAAACAATCACCAACTCATACCGAAGCTCCTCTGCTGGTCCAAGCCATCTAGGTGGTGGCAACCACCAAGAGAAATAAGAAATCCGCAGCCACAATGATCCCCAAGTGCCAATAGATACAATCACTCAAGCAAATATACTTGGAAGCACTCCCAATCTCACTATGATGATGAATCATTGATAGAGATGAGTGGGAGGTGTTTTCTTAGGCTCACAAGGATGTCAAGTATGTCAAAATGCCAAGAGAGTTGCCTCGGAGCTAGCCAAACACTATTTACCAAACGAATAGAGTCGTTAGAGCCAACGAGGGGTGCCCTACGTACTGACCGAACCACCGGTCGAGTTGACCGGACGCGCCCGCGCCAGCGTTCGGTCGTGTGAATCATGCCATGTGTCACCGCTTCGAATACAATTCGATCTCAATGGTAACTAGACGGTCAGTGCCTAAGTTAAAGTTCGATCAAACGTGCTCCTCTATTGTGCGAAGCCGAGTCTGATCATTTCTAGAGAGGTTTTTGAGCTACATTTCATTGACCTGATGTGCCCCAATGTTTGGTCCAATGTGCCTCTCATAGCTTGCCCACGAGGCTAACATCACCGTACATCAGCACGCACCTGACTCAGGGCTTACGCATCCGATTGTGTGGAACCATCGCCATCTAGAAGATGACCAAACGCGCAGGTCAAACCAAGCATGCGTCCGGTCGCTGCCTTGAGCTCTCGGCCAGCCGCATTGTCTCGCCTATAAATGATCGGACACGCCCAAGGTGAGTCGGGTCACCCCGTGGCCAGCGTCTGGCCATGGACTTCTTCCTCCTTTTCTTTTTCTAAGTCCACAACTACTTCACCCTTGCTTTCAACTTGCTAACCACAAAGTGTAGAACTTGTGTGCACGTGTGTTAGCATTTTTTCAAAGCATATTATAAGGGTCAAAGTTAGCACACTAGGTTCCTAAATGCAATGCATGAGTCATGTCACCTAGTGGCACTTGATAAACTGTTTAGCTAAAGATTTCCCCTCTTTATAGTACAACTATCGATCCTAAGTGCACTTACACCCTCTATGGTGTCTTAAGTGCCAAAACAAAAACATATCTTATACCTTTGTCTTGATCATCTCGGTTTTTGTTTTTCTCTTTCTTTTTTTCCAAGTTGAGCTTGATCATTATCAACACATGTCCACCTTCATCACTGAAAGGGGGACCGTGACGCCTAAGAGGGGGGGGGGGTGAATTAGGCAACTTAAAAGTTCAACTCTAAACTATGGCCTCTTTTTTAAACCCTAGCAAAACCTATGCAAAAGATAAACTATCTAAATGTGCAACTACGGTTTTGCTAGTGTTGTTATCTCTACCGCAAAAAGGAGTAATATAATCAATGTAAATATGGAAGCTAAAGAGCAAGGTAGAGATATGCAAACTCCCATCGATGACTCTGGTATTTTTACCGAGGTATTAAGAAGCACGCAAGCTTCCCCCTAGTCCTCGTTGGAGCCCCTCGTAAGGAATCCCTCGCAAGGGCCAAGCTCCTGGTCGGGTAACTCCGTGGATAGCCTCAGGCCTTCCCACACGCAAGTGGGTCTCCGATGTGCCTTTCGACAAGCCTCTCCCAAATGCTCCCCGACGTCTTCACTATCAAGCTTCCGACCAAAATGCCATGGACCTTGTTCTCTTCGGTACACGGTGGCGGCCACACCACAAACATGGTTGGTGTGATCTCACAAGACTACATGCCCCTCCGATGTACAACAATGGTACGCTCAAGCACCGAGTGGTAAGAGGTATGCAAACCTCACTAAACACTAGGCCTAAACCTAGAGCAAGCGCATAAGCGGTGGTCTAATCAACCTAAGCACTTCGCAAAGCATCTACGCTAATCTCCTAATGAATCACTAAGCACTATGCAAGTAGAGATCACTAAAATGGTGTATTAACACCTTTGATATGTTTCCTCAGCTCCACACCTCTCAAATGGCCGGTTGGAGGTTGTATTTATAAGCCCCACTAAGAAAGTAGCCGTTGGGGACAAAGTTTAGAGTGAAGTAGATCACAAAATTTGACTCTCACATTATATAGATTAAGCTCCCCCTAAATATATGCATACATATGTGTAAGGAAAATGGACCCTTGGCCAATTTACTTTGGATTTTGGTGTTTGATGACCAACACAACCAAATTGGACTAATAAATTTGCAAGTGATTGTTTTATAGTTCAATAGGATGCAAGACGTGACTTGGACGAAGGCAACATGATGATTCGATGATCAACACCATAAGCAAGACCTTAAAAGCACAAGAGAAGACCCAAAATTTGAAGCAAAGTACAAGCACAAAGATAGAACCAAGCCATACGTAAGATCACGAAGAAACGAGCTCACAGAGATGACCGGACGCTGGACCGGACGCTGGAGGAAAGTGACTGGACGCTCCGATCAAGAGGCTCGGCAATAGGCGTGACCGGACACTGGACCGGACACTGGCGGTAGATCGATCGGATGTAGGATAGTAGAGTTCGATCGAGTACAGAGAGGTTCTAGAGCAGCAAAAATGCGACCGGACGTGTCCGGTCGCATGTGATCGGACGCTGGCAGCATTTGATCAGTGGATCGTAGCTCCAATGGTCAGGATGACCGAACACATCTGATCAAGATGACTCCAGCATTCGGTCAGTAGCAGAAAAGTGGGACTTTGTCCCCAATGGCTACTTTCTCAGTGGGGCTTATAAATACAACCCCCAACCGGCCATTTGAGAGGTGTGGAGCTAAGGAAACATATCAAGGGTGTTGATACACCATTTTAGTGATCTCCACTTGTATAGTGCTTAGTGATTCATTAGGTGATTAGCGTAGGTGCTTTGTGAAGTGCTTAGGTTGATTAGACCACCGCTTATGCGCTTGCTCTAGGTTTAGGCCTAGTGTTTAGTAAGGTTTGCATACCTCTTACCACTCGGTGCTTGAGCGCACAATTGTTGTACATTGGAGGGGCATGTAGTCTTGCGAGATCACACCAACCGTGTTTGTGGTGTGGCCGCCACCGTGTACCGAAGAGAACAAGGTCCACGATGTTTTAGCTAGAAGCTTGATAGTGAAGTTGGCAGGGAGCATCTAGGAGACGCTTGCTGGAAGGCACGTCGGAGACCCACTTGCGCATGGGGAAGGCCCGAGGCTATCCACAGAGTTACCCGACCGGGAGCTTGGCCCTTGCGAGGGATTCCTTACGAGGGGCTCCAACAAGGACTAGGGGGAAGCTTGCGCGCTTCTCAATACCTTGGTAAAAATACCAGAGTCATCGATGGGAGTTTGCATATCTCTACCTTACTATTTAGCTTCTACATTTACATTGATTGCATTACTCCTTTTACGGTAGAGATAGCAACATACTAGCAAAATCATAGTTGCACATTTAGATAATTTATCTTTTGCATAGGTTTTGCTATGGTTAGAAAAAGAGGCCATAGTTGTGAGTTAGAATTTTTTAGTTGCCTAATTCACCCCCCTCTTAGGCGTCATAGTCCCTTCAATTGGTATCAGAGCCGATTGGCTCAATTTGGACCTTTGGCTTAACCGCCGTTGAGCCGACGCTTTTTAGAGTGGTTGGGATGGATACATCTAGGCCTCCGCACTTTGATGGCACTAACTTCCCCTATTATAAAGCTAGAATGGCTTACTACCTTGAGGCGATTGATTTGGGTATTTGAGAGTCACTCATGATGGGATAAAAACCATTAAGAATCCCGATAAACCCACGAAGAGTGAAGAAAAGAAAATTCATTTCAATGCTAGAGCTAAAAATTGCTTGTTTGAATCATTTAGTATGGACGTATTTAACCAAGTGTTCACTTTAAATATGGCACATGAAATTTGGTTAAAACTCCAAGAGCTCCATGACGGCACATCTAATGTCCATGAGCAAAAACATTGTCTAGCTAAACAAAATTATGATTCCTTTACAATGAATGATGATGAGCTTGTTCATGATATGTATTCTCATTTGAATCTAATTATCAATGAGCTCCATTCAATAGGACTAACAAAGCTAGATGATGCGGACATCATGAGGAAGATCATCTTTGTGCTACCACAAAAGAAATATGCAAGCATCATCACCATCCTTCACAACATGGAGGACTTGAGCACCATGACCTCGGCCATAGTCATTGGCAAGATAGTGGCATTTGAAATGTCACGCAAGATGGGTCAAGAAGAAGCCTCTTCATCAAGCAAAGGCAAAGCTCTCGCATGTAGCGAGAAAAAGCAGATGAAGGGCAAGCAAGTTGAGACAAGCTCAAGCTCCTCAAGTGAAGATGAAGAAGAATATGAGGACGATGGCGATGATGATGATTCAATTAAAGATGATCAATCTTCCTCCTCCACCTTCGACCTTGATGAAGAATCAATCAAACTAATCAACAAGGTGGAGAAGATGATCCAAGGGCTCAATGTCAAGGGTGTGCCCACCTAAATCCAAGATCTCATTTTTACCAATCAAAGAAATGAGCAAAGAAAGAGAGGATGCTATGGATGTGGTGAGTTGGGGCACTTTGTGGAAGCTTGTCCAAACAAGCCCACACCCAAGACAACGAAGAAGGCATACAAGAACCAAGCCCTCACATCAATAAGGTCATGGGATGATTCTTCAAGTGAAGAAGAACACCATCACAAGAGGCGAGGGCGCAAGCACTCATCATCAAGCTCTTCTCGTGTGTGCCTTATGGCATGAGGTAACGAAAGCTCATCTTCTGGTGAGAGTGATAGTGATGATGGAATGCCTTCTTATGATGAAATTGTGCAACAAAATCTTAATTATGCTAAAGTTTGCTCTAGTCAACAAAAGAAGCTTGAAAAATTAAAAGAAAAGCTAAATAGTTCACAAGAAGCATACAAAACTTTGCTTGAACAATATGAGAACTTTGCTAATCTCAATGTTGAACTATCTACTAAAATTGAGCAACTTAAGGCTAGTGCAACAACAAATGCATGCACAATCAATGATGAGCAACTTGTAAAGAAAAATGAAAAATTAAAAGGAAAGTTAACTAGCTCACAAGATGCTTATAAAAGTTTGCTTGCTAAAATGGAAACTATATGCAAACAATATGATGAGCTAACTAATAAAGTTGCTAATCTTGAAGCTGTTAGTATAACCCCCTCCAAGGCATCTAAAAAGAAAAGTTCTATCTTTAACTTGTCTAAAAAGGATGCCTCTACTTCTTATAATGATTTATGTTTAGACTCATCCTTGTACAACCGAGTTTGTGTTGAGAAAGTTGTTGTAGATACATGCACACAAGAGGTTGCAAAGGAGAATGAGCAACTCAAGCAAGAAGTAGCTCGCCTCACTAAGGACTTGACTCAAGTGAAAGGCAAGATGAAGCAAGCCCAACTTCTTCAAGATAACACTGTCAAGGGAGTGAAGAAGCTTGATGAAGGACAAACTGTGGTTTGCTACATGTGCCACAAGGAAGGTCACAAGTCCTATGAGTGCAAGGTGAAGAATGGGGGAGGAGAAAAGAAGAAAGAGAAGAAGCAAACAAGCAAGCTCTCCAACAGCTACACCAACAAGATGGACAAGAAGGCCTCCACACCTTATCTTTTGAAGAAGAAGAAACATGACAAGGTGGTGGCAATCAAAGTGAACAAGCAAGCCATCAATGGTGTCAAATGCTTTTGGGTGCCAAAGGAAATCATCTCCAACATGAAGAGCACCAAGAAGGTTTGGATCCCGAAAGGGAAGTGAGAAGTCCGTTGGACTTAGGGGAATTTGGAGACTTGGAAAAAGTATGGATGCATTTCATGGGGAGCATCATGATGGACAAAATCGTTGCCAAGTGGGTTAGTGAATACTATGGACCCAAATTCCCCTTCCCATGTTAGATAACTAGATTCAATTTTCTTCCAGTAGTATCAATTTGCTTTTCCTACAAGTGGCATTTCTTACAAATTGGTACCTTTAAGCATCTAGTTACTTTTCATGCCTATGTTTGCATTTGCATGCTTATATCTTTTGTCATGCATACACTAGGTATATCTTATAGTAGGCTTGCTCGGTTTCATTCTTAACCCTTGGAGCAAACCTACATGGTTTAAAATTGTTTAGGAGCACGGCACATAGTTTGTCTTTTGATTGTTCATCTAATATGTGCCAAAGTCCAAATTGTAGATAATTTCTCCCGAATATCATCTTCAAAAATGATTCACACATTCATGTGATGTCATCTTTCAAGTGGTATTTTTTATTCTAAAATCAATGGGCATGTTTCCTATAAGTATTCCATACTTGTGTGCACAAATTTAGGGGGAGGTTACTCTACAAGTTGGATGCCTTGAGACTAACACCTTTTCAAGTTTATCATGTGTGTAGTAGTCTCATTGCAAGGAAAATAGAGTCTCCAGAGTTAAGCATCATACTTCAAATATCTACCACCTATTGCAAGTGGTAGAAATCAAATTGGTTTCCACATATGGTATTTCTAAACCGATATCATCATGTTGATTTCATTTTGATATTTATATGCTTTCTCCATGCATTATATAGATTAAATTCCCTCGAGCAATAATTTACCAAATATGCATATGCCTTGCTTTCTACCATATGTTTGCATATATTTAGGGGGAGCTTAATCTATATAACGTGAGAGTCAAATTTTGTGACCTATTCCACTCTACACACAAAGGATCACAAAGTTTGACCCTCCCTTATGCTACTAATGTCTTCCTTTTTGGTGTTTGATTCCAAAGGGGGACAATTTAGAGGACCAAAAGCAAGCATTAATAATTTACAAGTGCTAATAGTCCTAGAAAGGGAGGATAGTGGATTATGGATTGCCTATGTAATGGGGAGAATTTGTAGGAAGCAAGGCTTAAATCCATAATGCCACATGGGACATTTGCAAGGGGGCAAGATAAGTTTTTATGTAGTATCTTTTAGTCTTACGAGTAGTATCTTTTAGCATCACATAACCTTGCCCCTTGCATTGCATCCTAGCAAGTAGATAAATTTTAAAATTACAAATTTTTATTATTTGCTTGCTTTGGTCGTGTTGTCATCAATCACCAAAAAGGGAGAGATTGTAAGGAAAATGGACCCTTGGCCCATTTACTTTGGATTTTGGTGTTTGATGACCAACACAACCAAATTCGACTAATGAATTTGCAAGTGATTGTTTTGTAGTTCAATAGGATGCAAGACGTGACTTGGACAAAGGCAACGTGATGATTCGATGATCAACACCATAAGCAAGACCTTAGAAGCATAAGAGAAGACCCAAGATATCAAGCAAAGTCCAAGCACGAAGATAGGAACCAAGCCGTACGCAAGATCGCGAAGAAATGAGCTCACAAAGGTGACCGGACGTTGGAGGAAAGTGACCGGATGCTCCGATCAAGAGGCTCAGCAACAGGCGTGACCAGACGCTAGACCAGACACTGGTGGCAGATCGACCGGACATAGGACAGTAGAGTCTGGTCGAGTATAGAGAGGTTCCAGAGCGACAAAAATGCGACCGAACACATCTGGTGGCATGTGACCGGACGCTGGTAGCGCCCGATTAGTGGATCGTGGCTCCAACGATCAGGACAACTGGACGCGTCCGATCAGGATGACTCCAGCATCCGGTAAGTAGCAGAAAAGCGGGACTTCGTCCCCAATGGCTACTTTCTCAGTGGGGCTTATAAATACAACCCCCAACCGGCCATTTGAGAGGTGTGGAGCTGAGGAAACATATCAAGGGTGTTGATACACCATTTTAGTGATCTCCACATGCATAGTGCTTAGTGATTCATTAGGTGATTAGCGTAGGTGCTTTGCGAAGTGCTTAGGTTGATTAGACCACCGCTTATGCGCTTGCTCTAGGTTTAGGCCTAGTGTTTAGTGAGGTTTGCATACCTCTTCCCACTCGGTGCTTGCGCGCACCATTGTTGTACATCGGAGGGGCTTGTAGTCTTGTGAGATCACACCAACCGCGTTTGTGGTGTGGCTGCCACCGTGTACTGGAGGGAATAAGGCCCATGGCGTTTCTACCGGAAGCTTGATAGTGAAGACGGCGGGGAGCATCCGTGAGAGGCTTGCCAGAAGGCACGTCGGAGACCCACTTGCGTGTGGGGAAGGCCCAAGGCTATCCACAGAGTTACCCGACCGGGAGCTTGGCCCTTGCGAGGGGCTCCAACGAGGACTAGGGGGAAGCTTGCGTGCTTCTCGATACATCGGTAAAAATACCGGAGTCATCGACGGGAGTTTGCATATCTCTACCTTGCTCTTTAGCTTCCGCATTTACATTGATTGTATTACTCCTTTTGTGGTAGAGATAGCAACACACTAGCAAAATCGTAGTTGCACATTTAGATAGTTTATCTTTTGCATAGGTTTTGCTAAGGTTAGAAAAGGAGGCCATAGTTGTGAGTTAGAATTTTTAAGTTGCCTAATTCACCCCCCTCTTATGCGTCACGGTCCTTTCAATATGGTAGAAGACAAAGCATATGCACAATTGGCAAACTTTTGCTCAAGGGAATTTAATGTATATAATGCATGGAGAAAGCATATAAATATCAAAATGAAATCAATATGATGATATCGGTTTAGAAATACCACATGTGGAAACCAATTTGATTTCTACCACTTGCAATCAGTGGTGGATATTTAAAGTATGATGCTTAACTCCGGGGACTCCATTTTCCTTTCAATGAGACTACTACACACATGATAAGCTTGAAAAGGTGTTAGTCTCAAAGCATCCAACTTGTAGAGTAACCTTCCCCTAAATTTGTGCACACAAGTATGGAATACTTGTAGGAAACATGCACATTGATTTTAGAAAAAAATACCACTTGAAAGATGACATCACATGAATATGAGAGTCATTTTCGAAGGCGACATTTGGGAGAAATTATCTACAATTTGGACTTTAGCACATATTAGATGAATAATTGAAGGACAAGCTATGTGCAGTGCTTCTAAGCAATGTTAAACCATGTAGGTTTGCTTCAAGGGTTAAGAATGAAACCGAGCAAGCCTACCATATGATATACCTAGTGTATGCATGACAAAAGATATAAGTAGGCAAATGCAAACCTAGGCTTGAAGAGTAACTAGATGCTAAAAGATACCAATTGTTGGAAAATTTAAATCTAATACCATTTGAAGGAAATTGAATCTAGTTACCTAACATGGGGAGGGGAATTTGGGTCCATAGTATTCACTAACCCACTTGGCAATGATTTTGTCCATCATGATGCACCCTATGAAATGCACCCATACTTTGCCAAGTCTCCAAATTCCCCAAAGTCCAAAGGACTTCTCACTTCCCTTTTAGGATCCAAACCTTTTTGGTGCTCTTTATGTTGGATATGATTTCCTTTGGCACCCAAAAGTGTTTGACCCCATTGTTGGCTTGCTTATTGACCTTGATGGCCACCACCTTATCATTTTTCTTCTTCTTCAAGAGATAAGGTGTGGAGGCCTTCTTGTCCACCTTGTTGGTATTGGTGTTGGTGTTGGAGAGCTTGCTTGTTTGCTTTTTCTCCTTCTTCTTTGCTCCTCCCCCATTCTTCACCTTGCACTCATAAAAGTTGTGGCCTTCCTTGTGGCACACGTAGCAAACCACGGTTTGTCCTTCATCAAGCTTCTTCACTCCCTTGATGGTGTTATCTTGATGAAGTTGGACTTGCTTCGCCTTGCCTTTCACTTGAGTCAAGTCCTTGGTGAGGCGAGCAACTTCTTGCTTGAGTTGCTCATTCTCCTTTGCAACCTCTTGTGTGTATGTATCTACAATAACTTTCTCAACATAAACTTGGTTGCACAAAGGTGAGTCTAAACATAAATCATTACAAGAAGTAGAGGCATCCTTTTTAGACATGTTAAAGGTAGAGCTTTTCTTTTTAGATGCCTTGGTGGGGGTAGTACTAATGGCTTTGAGATTAGCAACTTTATTAGTTAGCTCATCACAATGTTTGCACATGGTTTCCATTTTAGCAAGCAAACTTTTATAAGCATCTTGTGAGCTAGCTAACTTTTCTTTTAATTTTTCATTTTTCTTTATAAGTTGCTCATCATTGATTGTGCATGCATTTGTTGTTGCACTAGCCTCAAGTCACTCAATTTTAGTAGATAGTTCAACATTAAGATTAGCAAAGTTCTCATATTGTTCAAGCAAAGTTTTGTATGCTTCTTGTGAACTATCTAGCTTTTCTTTAATCTTTCCGAGCTTCTTTTGTTGACTAGTGTAAACTTTAGCATAATTAAGATTTTATTGCACAATTTCTTCATAAGAAGGCATTTCATCATCACTATCACTCTCACTAGAGGATGAGCTTTCGTTACCTCATGCCATAAGGCACACACGAGAAGAGCTTGATGATGAGTGCTTGCGCCCTCGCCTCTTGTGATGGTGTTCTTCTTCACTTGAAGAATCATCCCATGACCCTATTGATGTGAGGGCTTGGTTCTTGCATGCCTTCTTCTTTGTCTTGGGTGTGGGCTTGTTTGGACATACTTCCACAAAGTGCCCCAACTCGCCGTATCCATAGCATCCTCTTTTTCTTTGCTCATTTCTTTGATTGGTGAAGATGATCTCTTGAATTTGGATGGACACACCCTTGACATTGAGCCTTTGGATCATCTTCTCCACCTTGTTGATAAGTTTGATTGATTCTTCATGAAGGTCGGAGGTGGAGGAGGAAGACTGATCATCATCACTTGAATCTTCATTATCATCATCATCCTCATCTTTTTCTTCTTCACTTGAGGAGCTTGAGCTTAAGCTTGTCTCAACTTGCTTGCCCTTCATCTTCTTTTTCTTGCCACATGCAAGAGCTTTGCCTTTGCTTGATGAAGAGGCTTCTTCTTGACCCATCTTGTATGACATTTCAAATGCCACTATCTTGCCAATGACTATGGCTAGGGTCATGGTGCTCAAGTCCTCCATGTTGTGAAGGATGGTGATGATGCTTGCATATTTCTTTTGTGGTAGCACAGAGATGATCTTCCTCACGATGTCCACATCATCTAGCTTTGTTAATCCTATAGAATGGAGCTTGTTGATAATTAGATTCAAACAAGAATACATATCATGAACAAGCTCATCATCATTTATTTCAAAGGAATCATAATTTTGTTTGACTAGACAATGTTTTTACTCACGGACGTTACTTGTGCCGTCATGGAGCTCTTGAAGTTTTAACCGAATTTCATGTGCTGTGTTTAAAGTGAATACTTGGTTAAACACATCCATGCTAAATGATTCAAACAAGCAATTCTTTGCTCTAGCATTGAAATGAATATCCTTTTCATCACTCTTCGTGGGTTTATCGGGATTCTTAATGGGTTTCATCCCGTCACGAGTGACTCTCCAAACTCCCAAATCAATAGCCTCAAGGTAGCAAGCCATTCTAGCTCTATAATATGGGAAGTTAGTGCCATCAAAGTACGGAGGCCTAGAGGTATCCATCCCAACTACTCTAAATAGCATCGGCTCAACGACGGTTAAGCCAAAGGTCCAAATTGAGCCAATCGGCTCTGATACCAATTAAAAGGGGGTCCGTGACGCCTAAGAGGGGGGGGGGGGTGAATTAGGAAACTTAAAAGTTCAACTCTAAACTATGACATCTTTTTCTATCCCTAGCAAAACCTATGCAAAAGATAAACTATCTAAATATGCAACTACGGGTTTGCTAGTGTGTTGCTATCTCTACCGCAAAAAAGGAGTAATATAATCAATCTAAATGTGGAAGCTAAAAAGCAAGGTAGAGATATGCAAACTCCCATCGATGACTCTGGTATTTTTACCGAGGTATCGAGAAGCGCGCAAGCTTTCCCTTAGTCCTCGTTGGAGCCCCTTGTAAGGAATCCCTCTCAAGGGCCAAGCTCCTAGTTGGGTAACTCTGTGGATAGCCTCGGGCTTTCCCCACACGCAAGTGGGTCTCCGACGTGCCTTCCGGCAAGTCTCTCCTGGATGCTCTCCGTTGTCTTCACTATTAAGCTTCCGGCCAAAATGCCACGGGCCTTGTTCCCTCCGATACACGGTGGCGGCCACACCACAAACTCAGTTGGTGTGATCTCGCAAGACTACAAGCCCCTCCGATGTACAACAATGGTGCACACAAGCACCGAGTTGTAAGAGGTATGCAAACATCACTAAACACTAGGCCTAAACCTAGAGCAGGCATATAAGCGGTGGTCTAATCAACCTAAGCACTTCGCAAAGTACCTACGCTAATCACCTAATGAAACTTTAAGCACTATGCATGTGGAGATCACTAAAATGGTGTATCAACACCCTTGATATGTTTCCTTAGCTCCACACTTCTCATTTGGCCAGTTGGGGGTTGTATTTATAAGCCTCACTGAGAAAGTAGCCATTGGGGACGAAATCCCGCTTTTCTGCTACTGACCGAACGCGTCAGGTCATCCCGACTATTGGAGCCACGAACAACTGATTGGATGCTGCCAGCGTCCAGTTGCTTGCCACCAAACGCGTTCGGTCGCAAGTTCGCCACTCTAGAACCTCTTTGTACTCGATCGATCACTGCTGTCCTACGTCTAGTCGATTTGTCACCAGCGTCCGGTCAATGCTGAGTGTGTTGCCTGGCTGATGAACAATGCCATCAGTACATTCGGTCGATTTACTTGTTCAGTGTCCAATCACTGCTGTTGACGCCTGTTGTTGTCGAGCCACTGATCGGAGCGTCTGGTCACTTTCCTCCAGCGTCCAGTCACCTCTATGAGCTCGTTTCTTCATGATCTTGCGTGCAGCTTAGTTCCTATCTTCGTGCTTGGACTTTGCTTGATATCTTGGGTCTTCTCTTGTGCTCCTAAGGTCTTGCTTAAGGTGTCGATCATCGGATCATCATGTCGCCTTTGTCCAAGTCACGTCTTGCATCCTATTGAACTACAAAACAATTACTTGCAAATTCGTTAGTCCAATTTGGTTGTGTTTGTCATCAAACACCAAAATCTAACGTAAATGGGCCTAGGGTCCATTTTCCTTACAATCACCATGGACCTCATCTTGCTCAATTACTTGGATTGCACCAACCTAGCTCATATCATAACTCATGACTAAGGTTAGTGCTAGGTTTCATCAATTATCCAAAACCAAACTAGGGCTTTCACCAGGCAACCAAGCATTATTCTCCTGCATGCTGTGGGCATGGAAGGAGCTGGTGTGGGCTACCAACCAGACCCATAGTATATTACATAGGCAATGTTGTACTACTGAACCCATCAGGCAGAAAAGAAAATGTGTCCAATAAAATCAGTGTAGTTCATTGATCATTGATATGCAAACAAATTGAGAAAATTCCCTATTTCACTAGTACTCAAACTTGAAATGTTTCTTATCAGGCCTTCTTTGGATTTTTTTGATCGGAGCTGTGGACCAAAGGTCCCTAGGAATATATTAAACACATTGAGTGAAACAACTTACAAAATTGGGGAGGGGGGAGGGTGGTTAGGAGAGGGCTAACAAAGACTCACCTGAAAATAGGGCGCAAGGCCTAAAAGGAAAGAAGCAACCAACTAAAATTACAAACTATGTAACTAATCCATAACTACTTGATGCGAAGAAGTCGGTAATAGATTCAGATGAAGCTTAACTTTAGCTAAAAAAGGACCTTCCATGAGGAGACCGATGGAACCTTGTTATAAAAAATTAAAGCATTACGCTCTTTCCAAATACACCAAACCACTATATATCATGAATATCTCCATGAAGTATGGCTGCTGAGAGGTTGCATGTCCCACTGGAAGCCAAGTGCAAACCATTGTGTCCCACTAGCTGAGCATTCAAAGAAGAGATGCATTGATGTCTCCTCAACTTCATCTTGGCACATAACACAATTATAGCCTTCTTCAAGGGCATACCCCTTGTGTTTAACCGATCAACAAAAATAAGGTAAGTATTGAATTGAATCTGAGGGATGCATTTGGATTTCCAAATCCAAAGAAAGGGGGCTAGAGGGGTTATTGCTGCAAAGTGGTGCTTGTAGAACGATGAAGTGTATTCTATAGAATTCCGACTAGGGAGATAAATTCATTGCTTTCATAATATAGGATCTGTTTGGTAGTCCGCTCTAGGGCTAGCCTGGCTAGGAGCCAGATGTAGGCCCAACTAAGCCAGGATGTGTGGATGTATCCCAACTTGTTTGGTTGCTAGGCTAAACTGAGCTAGACTAAGCTTAGTCCTTGTTTGGTTTCCTAATTTCCTAGCCTGAGCTGCAAAAACTGAGTGTGGGGGGCATCTGTGTGGGCTGCGCGCTGGCCCAGTTGAGTCGGGCTTGGCAGCGACGATCGAATTCTGCATGCCCCTTAAGCTAGGCCGCAATGTTGCATCTACACGCGTGGAGCTAGGCCATGACCATAGCCCAGCACGGTTCTCCTGCATTCTGCGGGCCTGGCAGGAGCTAGTGCGGCCTACCAAATAGACCCATAGTATATTACATAGGCAATGTCGTACTACCGAACCTATTAGTTAGAAAAGAAAATGTGTCCAATAAAATCAATGTAGTTCATTGATCATTCATATGCAAACAAATTGAGAAAATTCCTTATTTGACTAGCACTCAAACTTGAAATGTTCCTTATCTAGCCTCCTTTGGATTTTTTCCCAAAATGAAACTACCATCTATTAAGGCTACCTCGATTGTGAACTGTCTTGTGGAGCCACATACAAAAGGCAAGAATGCCATGTATTCTCAACTCTTTATGGAAAAGAAAAAAACTCTTTGTTCACACGTAGGTCGAGAGCCTATGACCTGTGCGAGCGACACTAACATGGAGGGTAGCGGTGTGGCTGCCGCGGGCACCATGTGCGGCACCAGCATGGCTACTTGTCCCCACCCCATCACAACCCCCATAGCCATCATGGTCCCACATAGGCCTGCGTGCGGTCCCTCCCAGCACCGGCACATCTGTTGTAGCCCCTCCCCACCCCATCACCACCCCACATGGCCCGGGTGCAGGTGGCAGAACCACCCTAATTATATGGCCCACATGCACCTATCATTGTCCTTAAGACCTCTGACTACTGCACATGAGAGCTAGATAACTCAGGTAGTCTGTCGGGCGTCCTCGGGGAACCTCGAATCATCCACATTTTACAACTTATACAGGATCAACATGGAGTTGCCACAACATTACAACATTTGGTACAAAGATAACTTACATCAGATTGTGGAAGAATTTTAACATTAGTGTACAAAATATGTTCAAGTCAAACTTAACTTAAGTTCCAAAAGATGAGTAGAAATTCAGAAGCAACTTAGGTGAAGCATCTAAGGTAGGAGACACGACAAGATCATGTCGAGCCCACCGACATGACCTCCGCTAGCAGCACAAGTCAGATCCTGCAACAAGGGTTAACAAACCCTAAGTACTTGAGGGTACTCAACAAGTCTTACCTGACTAAAAGAAAATACTCCAAGGGTATGCAGGCTTAAAGGCAAGGTAGAAGCAAGAATAACTTCTACAGAAAAGCTTACTACAAGTGGATCCTTACTTTTAATATTTTAGCTTTGTATTAGGTGTACCAGTATCCAATTAGCACTTATTCTAGCTCAAGCACTTCATTAATCATCACATCTCTTCTCAACTTATATCATCTCATATCCATCAGTAACCATGTTTCATTGATTAACTACGATGAGTGGTCGGAGGATCGAGTCTCCATAACTGAGGAGCACGATGATTTGAATCGATTTGGCCCAGCTGGGGTTTTCTTACCACATGACATATGCAGGTCATAGACCTACATATATCAACCCTCACTTGGATCCTCCAAAACATGAATGGTTCCAACGCTACCCAAGAGTATAGTACTCCACCTCCCTATGCAATTCGACGATGGATTCACAGGATGTGTACATGCTACTCTCACCATCTCCCACTCCCAGTGCGCTGTTGTCCTTTCACATAATGGAATAGCTAAGGTATTAGGCTTACCGGAGTATGTGGCCAGTACTACAAGGTCTCGACCACAATAGGCCTACAACGAATGATCCTTAATCGACACAGATGGAAGCACTATAGGGAGACTCCATACTCGATGCAAGCCACCCGCCCAATCTCAATTTAACATTATCTTAACCATGATATCCACAACCCATAACCAGAGTTGAGAAGAGCAAGGTAAACCTATTTTCTCTCGAACGATGAAACCATCATTCGACTTCTATCGAAGTCTAAGCATTACTAAGCATAAGAGGTATCGACCTAGTCATACTTGTAGGGTATAACTATGGATATCTGTATATCAAGGTAATCATGCAGCAATGGTATTTGACTAACTCCTAATTACTTAATGCACATCTCATAAGACTTAAAGTGTAATAAAGATTTATAAATGCTATAAAAGGGTGGTATGCATCGGGGCTTGCCTGTGTTGTAGAGAAGGTTAGTTCCATAGAGGATCACAGGAGTTAGACTTTGGCACCAACACCACTAGGGAATGGACCTCCTCCGAAACTTGATCGACATGAATCTTCTCACTCTAATATGCACTACACATAATAAATGATGCTTTGCTTAACATGATGGACTACATGCCAAGATGCATGATGATAGATATTCAAGTGCATGACAGAAGTTAAACAAAGTTAAGAAAGTTGAGTACAAGTTTCCTTCACAAAGGAACTAGGGTTTTATTATAAAAGAATTATAGTTAATTAACATTCAAGTTAGTTAGATGTTTACCATGAAAGGCATAACTTAACATGGACCAACAGGTGATTAACGTCTTTCCTAACTCATGATCATTATAAGAAACTCATAAAACTAAACATTTAATTAAACCATTTGAATAATTATAAAACAAGTTGATTATGTGGTTATTAAGAAAGCAACACTTATCACATTATACTAGTCAAGCAAGGCAAGGTATTTAACTAACATTACATAAGTTCAACCATGAGGCAAGCAAGGATCATTTCATGACCTAATCATATTACTAATCAAACAATTAAGTACGTTTAGTTATTAATCAACAAATTAATTATAAACATATCAAATAATTGTTTAATTTGCCAAGGAACAGCAGAGGGTTTGGTGTCCCAAGGTCTACAATCAAGGTATAAAACACACCCAAAATCATTTTATGGTTTATCCTAATTATTTTGGTAAGTATCAATTAATAATTAAAGCATGTAATTAAGTGGATAAATTAAAATTATCAAAATAGTACCATAATTTTTTATGAAGGCAAGTCTAAGCATGCAAAGTACACACAAAAGGTTTTATGATTAAAGGATAATTATTTTAGTCTATAAAATCATGGAATGTCCATTTATTAATTAAAAATGGTGATTTTAAATCATGCAAAAACTATTGATTTTCACCATTTCATATTTTTTCCTAGATAGAGCACATCATGAAGAGGCTGCACAAAATTTTTCATAATTTTATCATGCTCTGGGAATTAATTATGAATTAAACAAAATCAGCATTATAAACACATTTTTTTTAAAAAGGTTAAATTATTTTTTTGCGCCAAAAACTATTTCTCATTCACCCCCTCTGACCCAATGTCACTGACAGCCGAGGCCGGTGGTCAAACCCAAACCCGCCTGCTTTGACCACGATCGCACCGGCAGGTACATGCTAGAACTCGCCGACGGCAAGCCGGCCGGCGACAGGGACTACCTCGGCGCACTCCTCTCTCCCTTGTACACCTGCCTAGCCCACTATACAAGCATCTAAGGCACTACAGTGAGCACAATGGTGGCTCAGGTGGCCCAATGGTGCTCCGGCAAGGCGAAGGCGAGCAACGACAAGATCACTGGTGATGGGGAGGACATATATACGTTCCCCATGACCTCACGCACACGGTTACGCTACCTGTTGATCGAGCTAGGGTTAGCAGCAAGCTTAGCCATGGCCATGGCAACTCGGTAGTGTAGAGCATGCCGGTGCAATGGAAGGCCAGTCGCTCGGGTGCGGTAGGGGTTAGACTAAGGGCGTAGGTGGCACCAGGAGCTCACCACAGGCTTGTTCGGCTACACGGTTGTAGCTGAGGTGGCGCGGATGCGCTGGCTAGTGGTGATGACGAGCTCATGTTCCAACGTGTCCTGTGATGGAATAAGGAAACAGACGAGCCGATGAGCATCACGGCCTCAAGGCAAAGCTAAAGCACAAGATGTTAGGTTGATCTCCACCAATTGGCCCAATAACCAATTGGGCCCTTGATCCATGCCCTGATCGGGGGCGCTCAGCATTTCTACTGGCTAATGGGCCCCCATTGCTGAAAGTGCATCTAGCTCTTTAGTGGGTTTTGGATGATTGAATAACAACGTGATTAAAGGTCTAACCCGTTTGCTAAGTGTGGATAGGTAATAGGTTATCTCATAGGTACTTAATGAAAGCTAAAATGATGTGTTGTTGTATAAACAATCTAGTTCAAGCACAAGACAACAATGGAAATGGAATTCATACAAAGGCTTATTTATTGTGGGATTTCCATGTACTATGTGAAAGCAAGCTTGTAAGAATTAATTAATGAGATATGAGGGATTGCATTTGGAATGGTCTCATATTTGAAGCTTGCTAAATTGAAATGAAAAAGATAACAATTCAAATGAATGGATGATTCAACATAATATATGACTTGATGGCTTGAGATGGTGAAGATAGCAAGGAAAGGCTTTGAGGTACTAAGCAAGGGTGAAGGGCAAGCGATGTCTTGGCGGCCGAAGAGCCTAGCTAGGGTGAAGAAGGAAGTACTTGCATTTAGTTGAGGTACTAATCAAGCTATGATGGTTATGTTATTGTGGAGGATCAAATCACTATTGGAGTGTTTGATGGAAGTGACTTGATACATTTGGGCTTATTCAAATTTGATGAAGAATCCAGTCACGTCAGTGTTATCCTAAACGCTAAACGGTAAACAGTCGATCACCTACCGTTTAGCCCATTATTCGGGCAAAACAGGTGTTTAAACGGGAAAAACATTCGTTTAAACGGTCAAAACAACCGATTAAATGGAAACGATGTACCACCGTGTAGCGTTTAAACGGTGTGTAAACGGGCTAAATGGCCATTTAGGCGAACAATGAGTCACGTGCTCATGATGGCTATGCTCAAGTGAAAAGAACATGTTGGCACCCTCACTTGATGAAGATTGGAATACACGGCTTCGGTTGAAAGAGATCAACTCAAAAGGTTTAAATTCGTTATACTCTTTAAATTTGAGTTAATAGGAATACCGTACTATTAAGAGGGATGCACCATGTTGATAGATAATGTTTCATAAGTGCTCTTGCCAACCCATGTGAGTTTTGAGTGTTTGAGAGACAAAAGAGCTAACTGATTTTTTGCTGGTCTGGCACCGGTATTGATATCAGACATGTCTAGTATTTGCCCAGCAATTGTAAAGTTGTTGTTCTCCGGTTGGTTCGTCGGGAGTTCTGACGTAAGTCGAGAGTTCCGATGGTCGAGAGTTCTAGCAATCGTCGGGAGTTCCGACGTCTCGCGCTTAATTGACTTGGAGAAGTTCACTGTTCTGGTCATATAGGACGTGTCTGGTATGGACGGCTAGAGGCCAACGGCTAGTTTTCAAATGCCTTGAGGGTTAGGAGTTCTGATGTGAGTCAGGAGTTTCGATGGTTGAGAGTTCCAACATGCGTCGGGAGTTCCAACACCTCACACACTTTAACTCAGTTATCGTAGTTTTCAATTGTGCTGAGGGTCAAGAGTTCTGACGTGAGTTGGGAGTTTCGACGGTCGAAAGTTTTGACATTCATCATGAGTTTTGACACCTCACAACATTACTATAACTCAGTTACCGTTGGCGTAGTGTAAGTCATACCGGACGTGTGTGGTATGCATTCCGGATGGCAATGGCTATAAAATGGCTAGTTTTTTTTCCAAGGGGCTATAAATACCCCCAAGCCTGTACCTTTGGAGGCTACTGATTCTGCTAGTTGCAATACACGTTTTTGAGCCTTGCCAACTCTCCCAAACCCTCTCTTAGTCAGTGTGTGATCCAAATCGCAAAATCCATTTGTTGGTTAAGAGAGAAAGCCGTCACTTAAGAACTTGTGCATATTGTCTATTTCATGATTTGCATTTGTTACTCTTGGACTCTTCGGTCCTAGACAGCTAGATGTCGCCAAAGAGCACCCAAGAGATTGTGGTGTGCCTTAGAAAGTTTGTAACGGTCGATTCCGACACCTCAGAATCAACTAGTGGAAGGAGGAAAATGAGTTGGAAAAGACTCCGGCTAGAGTGACCTTTGTGGTACCCTATAGGGCTGACCTTCGCTGGGTCACCCGCAGCCCCCTCAATGGAGAGTAGGACTCGAACAAGTCTAAACTTTGGTAAAACAAGTAGCGTGTCTCAATTCACATTTCATTTGATATTTGTGTTGCTCTAGCTCTTATGTAGGTTCTCTGTGTATTTTGTCATCTCTATTTGGTACCTACAATTTGGTTGGAAGATAGAAATTGAAAGGAGCAAGTTTGGGGCTGTTCCACTGAAACCGTGTATACCGAACACGTCCGGTATCCATACTGAACACGTCCAGTATTGGTTCATGTGCTAGGCTGTTCTTCAGAGCACGTGTGTACCAGACACGTCCGGTATACCTACCGGACATGTCTGGTATTAGAGCTCAGTGCTGAATTTATTTGATCTCTGTTCTAACTTTGTGTTGTAGGGTTGTAGCTTCTAGATATATTCTTTATACCTTGTTTACTCTATGGCTAACTTGTGAGAGGTGATATTACTCTTAATTTAGAGTTTCCATTTTGAAATTCCCTTTTCTAATTGTTTCTGCATTTAAAGGTGTTAATTTTTAGAAACGCCTATTCACCCCCCTCTAGGCGGCATTCTAGGTCCTTTCAATTGGTATCAGAGAGAGGTTCTCTCCTAAAGCTTCACTGCTGTGAGAAAAGGATGTCGATGCTGATCGAGTTAGAGTCTGTGCTTCTCTAAAATGATGGTTCAAACTTTTTACCTTGGTCAATTCATGTACTCCATGCTTTTAGGGATATTAGTCCTCTTGTTGAGCATATTGTGGATGCAAGCATACCTCTTTCTATAGTTGATTGGAGTAACTACAAAAATTTGCCAAAAGAGGAAGAGATATGCGTGCAACTCAATGCTCAAGCTATTAATGTCATTTTGAGTACATTAAGTGTAGAGGTTTAAGATGAGGCAATCTTCAATGGACAACCACCTTCGGAGAGTGCTCATCTTGTTTGGACTAGGCTTGTTGAGTTATATGGAAAATCCAAATGTGATGATGCACTTGAGATCGAGTCAATAGAAAATTTGCCCATTGTGTCTTCATGCAGCAAAGAAGCCTCACAAGACCTCAAGAGCGTCGGGCTAGAGCAAGAAGTGCAAGTAGCGCATGACCTGCTGTTTGCCTACACATACCAGATGTGTCCGGTATGCCTACTGGACGTGTCCGGTATGGCCATGGTAGCAGGACAATAGGCTATTTATGATGATGAGGCTCAAGCCCGGTGGCGACCAAGCGATGAGTCAACCTCAGTATCTCATGGTACTCATCACTTGTGTCTCATG
Organism: Miscanthus floridulus; assembly: GCF_019320115.1. Lineage (NCBI taxonomy): Eukaryota > Viridiplantae > Streptophyta > Magnoliopsida > Poales > Poaceae > Miscanthus > Miscanthus floridulus. The sequence goes on from NC_089587.1 coordinate 48,821,650, forward strand.
GCTAAGAAAAGCAAGAAGAAGAGTAACAAGAAAGATCAATAAAAGGAGAAAGCACAAGTAGATGATCAAGATGAGGGTGATGTTGAAGTTGAAAACAACTACAACCTTGATGATCTCAACCGCAAAGACAAGTTCATCATCATGAAGATAGTTGAAAAGAATGATGAGCTTGAAGAAGAGATTGACAAGCAAGAGCAATCACTTCAAAAGCAAAAATTGTTTCTCATCTCCAAGATGGAAAAACTAAAGGCTCTAAGTGAAAGGTATGAAAAATTGTCAATTGAGCATGCTTTAGTTACCAACTCCTCTTCTTGTGTCTCACAACTAGAGAAGGAAAACTTTGAGCTCAAGGCAAGGCTAGATGAACTATCAAGCAAGTATAATGTGCTACAAGCAAACTATGTTCATCTAAAGTGCTCTTATGAGAAAGTAGTAGAATCAAGCATCATGCTTGAGGTAGCTCATGAGGTTGTGGTCACATCGATAAAATTTTCTCAACCTCTCACACATTCACTCACTAGTGCACCATCTCAATTAAATATTTCTTGTACTAATGAGTGTGCTCCTCAAGCAAGCCAATCTTCGATTGAGCTAAATCTCATAGAAAACATAGAGCTCAAAGAAGAGGTAGAAAGATTAAAGAAAGATGTGATTTAGTTGAAGGGTAAGGATGAAGCACAACCTTCTCAAGATAGCCGTGATAACATGGTGAAGAAGCTTGAGAAGGGTTCAAACCTTGCTTCCTCCAAAACCCAACAAAAGAACCACATTTCAAGCAAGGCCAACACAACCAAGAGCAAGAAACATGGAAAAAGGTTATGCTATGGTTGTGGGTTATATGGACATGAGTGGTCAATGTGTCCACATAAGAGTTGGGCCAACAAAAGTGAAGCGGCCAAACAAAAGGCCTCAAACAAGTTGGGCAACCAAAAGAAAAGTGATGGACAAAGCGCTTGTCTCATGAGCAAGAAATTGGGTCATCCTACCAAGAAATGCCCAATGTACAAAGAGGCAAGAAAGAAAGCCCAAGTTGCAACAAGAAGATGCTATGGATGCAATGAGATAGACCACAAGGTTGATAGATGCCCATACAAGCAAAGCAAGCATAGAGCAAACAAAGGCCGCATATGCTACGCTTGTAGAAGAAAGGGGGCATCTAAGCTATGAATGCCCAAATGGTAACACTCCTGAGCCGAACACATTTGTTTATAATGATATGCTTAGGAAGACCACAAATGGAGTTAGCACTAGCAAAGTGATGTGTTCACCACAAACTAGTACTAAAGCCATTTGGGTACCTAAGCACTTATTGACTAACCCGAAAGGACCCAACAAGAGTTTGGTACCAAAGTGTGCTTAGGTTAATGATGTAGGTACTTGGTGATGAGATGAAGGCTTTGGGGTGGTTGAGTAAGTAAATTGAAATTATTCACTCAATCTATCAACTAATTCTTATCATAATCTCTTATATGGTTGACCCAAAGATAATTCAATGAATATATCATCTATTTCATCCTCACCATTGGTAACAAGTACCTAAACCTTATAGAATAGCCACTTTATTTGTTTTGTGCTCAATGACTCACAAATAGGCATATTTGTGAAATATTGAAAGTGGCTAATTAGATTCAATTGAAAAATATTTTATTTTGCCATATGATGCTTTTAATGGCTCTCTAGTAGAGCAAATTTATTTGTTGAGATGCAGGGCATAAAATAAATATTATAGCTAAAATGAAGAATCACAAGCAGTAGGTTATTTGTTTCTGTCCTGCACCTATTGGACGTGTCCGGTATTACTATCAGACGTGTCTGGTATGGCCGGGGACAGAAAGAAAATATTTCTGTTTTGCGTATTCTGGACGTGTCCGCCATACCTACCGGACGTGTCTGATATTGCAGGAACCAAAACACTAATTGGATTTCAACTGAGTCTTTGATCCATATATTTTCATATATCCTTAATTTACTCAGAAGCTTGTGGTTTATCAAATCTTAATGGATTGTGAGCATCTCTTGAACTCAAATTTAAATATAGGAAATTATTTGGTTGTGGTTCAAAATAGAAAATTGACTCCTAAATTCTTAATAGAATGAAGTGCTAGATAAAAGTCATTCAAATTACTTAAAGCACTTATTTAGGGGGAGCTCAGTTTCTATTTTGCACCTTGTGGACTAACAAATTTATCTAGCATTCTTTGTAGTCCTTTGGATGAAAAATTGATTTCATATCTAGCATGATTATTTGGCAATTAAGGTCAATATAAAGATTATCATGCTATGTATCTTCCTAGTGGTATTCTTGTGGGCTCAAGGCAAAGGTATGTATTTACATACATGCATTGTAAGTGCATCTAAGGCCCTTTATATGTTAGAATGTGGATTTGTGTGAGATAGGAGAGATGTTTTTGAAAACCCATAACTAGCATGTGTAGGTGGTGTGAATTTGAAAAACTATTTGAATCTTGGTCTTTGTGACCTAGCCTTGTCATGTGATAATTATAGATCTCCTTGATTATTTGATTGGCTAATTACACATGACATGGCTTTCTTAAGTCCACAATCTACTATGTCTCACAATATCTCAAGTGATACTCATGGTATTTGGATAAGAAAAGTAATTACACCTTATTTGGATCAAGGACATACATGTTTTTGGATCAAGAAATGATAGAAAAGGGGATTGGAATTAAGTGAATGAAATTTGGAACAAAAACAGTGAGCCCGCAAATACCGGACGTGTCTGGTATGCTTACCAGACATGTCCGATATAAGCGGGGTTATAAAACGGCCGGTACCCCTTCGGCCCTGGTCCTCTATCTCTCTTTTCTCTCCTCCAAGCCGACACCGCCACCGCTGTTCCACCGTATTGGCGATCGAGTGATTCCACCTAGAAAAAGAAGAGAGGGAGATTGGATAGGAGGAGATTTGCATCAAGATCGAAGGCTCTAGGACTTGGATTTCTAATCGCATCTTCATTCACTCTCTCAAGGTACTCTCATCCTGGACCTCATCCGATCTAAGCGGTTAGGGCATGATTTTGAAATCCCTTCGATAGAGATGCTACATTACCTATCTAGAAGCATTGCCCAAAGTTTGAATTGGATTGGTTGAAGATTGAGCAAAGGACCCTGGTTAGGGTTGCTGTCCACTCATAGCAGATGTGTCCAGTATGAATACCAGATGTGTCTAGTATGGGACAGCAAAGCAGGTTTTGCTCCCTTGTTTCAATCTTCTCAGTGGTTGATTCTTAGGACTAAGTTTAATTGCCTATTGTGTTTTGTGAACCTTGTGACCTAGTTTGGTTGAGGTGATTGCAAAGCATAGGATAATTATTCTTATTTCTATATTTCAACTAAAATAAGCTATTGTCTGGGCATGTATCTAAAATTCCTTGCATATATTTGGATTTAGGATAACAACCATGAGTGGAAGACAGGTGCCTAGATCCAAGCATAGGCATGATCCAACACTAGAGAAATACAAGAAGGCAAGACAGGACATGCATCCTAGATACAGTTAGTAGGAGCAGGGCAGCAGTAGGGGACTCTCTAGGGCTACCAGGTGTGCTCCACAGTACAGAGAGGGAGATAATAGTTCTTCCTCTGACACAGATATAGAGGAGTATAGAGTGGAGCCCAGTACTAGAAAGAGGAAGAGCACTGATAGAGGTTCAGATGGTGGCAGCTCAGATGATGAGCAAGAGATTGAGGAGGAGCAGGCCACACCTCCAGCTCAGTACCAACTAGGTCAGGGTATGCACTATAGCTTACTTGAGACACATCCACCTAGTGTACCCTCTTATGTGTCCAGAGTTGACTATCGATAGAAAGGCATGACCAGAAGAGCTAGAGATGAGAGGAGAATTGATACAAGGGGCTTGCCTAGGATTCAGTTTGATCATCGATTTTAGACAGCCTTTCATATGGACTTCTACACCAATGTGATCCTCACTAGGAACCCAGTGATTGCCAGGTCTTAGTGGATTGACTGGCAGTACGTCAAAGATTTGCAAAAGTCCTCTATTGATCATGCTATTGCTATTTGTGAGCATATAGGGGTATATGAGATCATGGAGTTCCAGCATGACTAGAACACAGAGGTGATTGCTCAATTCTATGCCACTCTGTATGTTGAGGAGGATGAGAGGCGTATGCACTGGATGCTTGAGGGCCATTGGTACGGTGTTGATTATGATGCTTTTGTAGCTCTACTTGGCTTCTCAGATGATGATCTTCGGAGAGATAGGATCCACACAGAGCAGGTGTTGACATCAGAGCAGCTAGCCTACATGTACCTACCAAGGGGTGAGAGAGGAGCAGTGGTGTAAGGTCGAGATGGCGGACTAGAGGGGGGGTGAATAGTCCTTTCTAAAATTAATCATGTCGACTTATCGAAACAAATGCGGAATTAAAACTATCGGTCTAGCCAAGACTACACCACTTTATCTATGTTCTCTAGCACCTTGCAAAGATCCTAATTAAGCAATTAAGGTGCCGGGCTAGCTAGAGCTCACCTAATAAATTTTAGAAGCAAGGTCACACAAACTTATGCCACTAGTACTTCAAGCAACGGTGGAGCTCCTACACATGCTAGTAAGCAAAAGCATAAAGCCACCTAAGCTCACTAGCAATGCTCAATAACAAGGCTACAGAAGCCAAATTAGAGAGCGTAAATACTTAGCTACACAAACTAAGCAATGTGACTAACAAGGTTACACAAACCAAATTAGCCACGCAAGGGAGCTACTTCTATGCTACACAAGCAAGAAGGTAACTAGTGAGCTACACAAGCTAACTAATTACAAGAGCAACTACACAAGCACAATGTATATAAAAGTAATCACAAGCTTATGTAAAGGGATTGCAAACCAACGGGAAGAACAAGGTTGACATGGTGATTTTCTCCCGAGGTTCACATGCTTGCCAACACGCTACGTCCCTGTTGTGTCGACCGCTCAGTTGGTGGTACGGCGGCTAATTGGCATCACCTACCAAGCCCGCACGCCGGGCACCACAAGAATCTACCCCGAAAGTGAGGGTAGCTCAATGACACGCTCAACTAGAGTTGCTCTTTGTGGCTCCCGCGGGAAGAGCACAATGCCCCTCACAAAGCTCTTCTCCAGAGCACCACACAAGCTTCTTGTGGGCTTTGACGGAGACCAGCATCAAGCTATCTAGGAGGTGGCAACCTCCAAGAGTAACAAGCACCACTGGCTTGCAACTCGATCACCTAGTGCCATTCGATGCAACCTCATGATACAATCACACTAGAATCGCTCTCTCACACAATTAGATGATCACTATCAAGCATATGTGAGATGGAGGGCACCCAAGCACTCTCAAGCATAGACACAAAGTCCCCTGAGGTGCTCAACACCAGCCATGGTTGAGACACCCTTCTATTTATAGCTCCATGGGCTAAACTAGACGTTACCCCTTCATTAGGCGTTTTCGGGTTGATCGGACGCTCCGGTCGTATCGACCAGACACAGGACCCCAGCGTCCGGTCAATGGATGCTCGCCACATGTCGCCTCCATTCAAATACTAAGCGCCCAATCATAATGGTTAAATTGTGACCGGATGCTGCACAGTGAATGAGTAGACGTAGGACCTCAGCGTCCGGTCACTTCCAGTAAGCTTCCAGAAGCGAGAAATCATGACCGGACGCGTTCGGTTGGTCATGTTCAGATGCAGCATCAGCATCTGGTCCTTCTCCTCTTCTCTATGCTACCACATCATCATGACCAAACACACCCAGCCAGTGTCTGGTCGCTTTCAGCGCCAACGTCCGGTCGAAGACTGAGACCACGCGCTTACGGCTGCTACTGACCGAATGTAGAATCCCAGCGTCCGGTCAGTCATAGTGACCTCCTTTACTTCGCCAAGTTGATCCACATCAACTCCAACTTCATCTCCTTTGCAAATGTGCAACACCACCAAGTGTACATCACCATGTGTATGTGTGTTAGCATTTTCACAATCATTTTCCAAAGGATTAGCCACTCAACTTGCCACACCACTCAATCCTAGCGATGATGCAATGTTAGATCACTCGAGTGGCACTAGATGACCGATATGCAAACAAGTTTGCCCCCTCTTGATAGTATGGCCATCTATCCTAAACCCGGTCATAAACTTCTCAACACACCTATGACCGGTGAAATGAAATGCCCTAGGTTATACCTTTGGCTTGCGCATTCCATTCCATCTCCTCCAATATTGATGCAACACATGCACCAACATGATCAATAATGATATGATCCACTTAATATCATCACGTGATCATATTGGTTCATCGATCTCAACTTCACTTGCTTTTCACCGTTGCCTTCGTCCATCGGTGCCAAGTCTTGCTTAAGCTTCACCGCCACGTGGTCCACCGCTCCAAAGCCTTCGACTTGCCCTTCACGCTTGCAACTGGTCCATCAAGCCAAGTCATGTCTTGATCTTCTCCACCTTGATCACATGACTCAATGTCATGTCTCATTTGCAATGAGCTCCTTCATCATCACATGTGTGAGCTTTGCAACATCTCTAAGCCATTTTCACATTCATGGCATATGTTGCTCACACACATGTACCTGTGGACTAATCACATGTGTATCTCACATGAACACAATTAGTCCACCTAGGTTGTCACTTAATTACCAAAACCACACAAGGACATTTCAATCTCCCCCTTTTTGGTAATTGATGACAACTCTACAAAGATATAGAAATTAAGCTCTTTTGGATTCATGTTGCTTGCCCAAGCAATTTTACCATGTGAAAATGATTTTGGACAAGTACCACAAACCCGAAATGGTAGTATTAGCTCCCCCTACATATGTGCTAGAGTGTTTGATTTTAAGCTCGCACATATGCATATATTGAAATTGTGGGAGAGTAATTACTACTAAATGATGCTAAGGTGTATAGAATAAACCTTTAAAGCATGATGCCAATTGGAGTTGCACCTTTTAGTTCATCCTTAGCGCCATGGTTAGCTAGATATCACTTGGAAATAAAATCACTAGATACCTCATGAGATCAACATTAAAACCAAGGTACTAGCATTACTTGAAAAGCATACCAAGTGTCTAGCTATCATCCTATGCATGCTAGTTTTCATTTCATCAATCAAATTCTACAACTAGCATACATCACATAAGCATTCATATTGAATTTTAGAACTTATGCAATGCAAGCAAGCACATGAATATGCACATATCAAATGCAATGAATCAAAGTTCATGAGCTTGCTCCCCCCTACTTGTGTGCTTCTCTTGTCCAAGAATTTTGATCCATCTCTTTTCTTCAATGTTGCTCCCTCTTTGTCCATGTTCATGTCCAACCTCTACTTCTTTGTTTCAATCTCTCCCAAACCTTTCATATCTTATCTCTCCCCCTTGTACAATCATAATCTCAAAGCTTTCATATCTTTGTACAATCTCTCCCCTTTGTCATCAATTTCCATAAAAGGTGTGCTTCTCATTGATGCAAAGGTATGCATTTGGGGTAGATGGTTGAGGCTTGAATCTTGCATTTTTTATGGACATCACTTGATTGTTGGAATGACATCACTTGTAGATACCACTTGTAACTTGTACCACTTGTATCTTGTGTAGGGCTTCTTGAGATACCACACATAGGATCTCTGATCTTGATATTAATTTGTGGGACACCTCCCCCTATGTGATAGCATGGGTCATCCATTTGATACACTTGAGCTCTTGTAGGTGAGGGATGCATTCTTCATTTGATGATTACTTAAAGTTGAGGATCACTTGTGGAACCATCATCTCGCATGATTGATACCATGTGTAGATGTGATACGACTTGAAAGAATCTTTTAGTATGGAACCACTTGTTGGATTTATCAATAAAAACCATTTCTTGAACATTTGCTATCTTTATGAGTACCACTTATAGGATATCACTTGTGAGTTGATCTAGACATCACTTGTAGATTCTTGATAAAATACTTGAGTCTAGATACCACTTGTAACAAACAAACTAGATATCCATTTGCATTGTTGTCTTGTGCTTGTACTCTTATCACTATCATGAGCTTCTATGGTTGACTTGAACTAAATTGATTTGCCTAAGCTTCCAAGTCTGGTTTGAACCAATGACAAGCTTCTTCACACCTCTTCCAAGGGTTATCTTGCTAATGTTGTACTTGTCACTTGTTAGCAATCCAAATCAAATCAAGTACTTAGGTTCACTAGCTCATGAATAAATTCATATACTAACCACTAGATCAAGTAATCATTCAAGCAATAGTGGTAGGCTATGAATTTAAATATTTCATTTGTTATGCATGATCCTATGAAGCATGTACTATATGCACTAACCACATACTAGTAAGGGATAAAATGATCATGCACATTATAATGATACCTTTGCTATGTTGGAGTAGAGGATAGTCACATAGATTCCAATTCATTACTTCAATAGCAATGTGAAGTCCAATTATAAGCTTGGTGAAGACCAATAGACACCATTTTGAATTCCATTCTTCACCCATATGAAATGAATACCACTTATGATCAAGTGTCCTCTCTTGTTGTGGTTGGCTTGCTTCATCTTTTGATCAATGCTTGCATGAGAGCACTATTTGGAATATCACTTGAAATATCATGACTAGCTTTCTTTTGGGTGTTGCTTGCTTTTCTTGATCAACCCTTTTGATTGCTTCAACTAAGCATCTCAAATGTCCCTCGGATCACCACTTCTATGTTAGCCTTCCAAGTACCACACTTGGTTTACCTACACATAGGCGGCAAGCCCCTACACTTGGGAGAAGTGACCTCTTTCCAAAGAATCATTCTTGATACTCACTTAAAATAGCTTGATTGATTGATCCAAGTGATGGACTTAACTTGATGAGTGACCTTGATTCCTTCTTTAAGTCCTTTTCTTTTTACTTGTTTAAGTCCTTTTCTTTCTACCAAATGATCTCCAATCATATCTAGAACTTAAACTTATCTTCAACTTGAGTTTGATCTTGATCTTCATCTTGAGTACCAAAAGTGTGCAAAATACACTCCACAATCAAATGGCCTTATACTCTTTGCTTGTCATGCTTCTAGATCATCTCAAAACCAAACTTAGGTACCTCAACCACTTGTAAACATGTTTCCAACTTGAGGACCTTTCAATCAAAGTGACTCTAGTTCAATCCAACATTTGTCACTTTTCTGGCAGATTCTGTACCCTTTGAAGAAATAAGCATATTCCCAAAGTACAAATCAAAATACCACAAAATTTGGTGGAGGTGTGCTTCACTAAGTTATCTAGCAGCTGTAAAAATTTGAGATTCATTTGACTTCTATATTGCTATCAGATTTCAATTCTTCCACCACTGCTACATGCTGAAAACTGCTGCACTATAGCTAACAAGAACCACTCCAAGACCGAAGCATTTATTATCCAATTTTCATGAAATTTCTACAGAATCTCATACCATAATTCTAGAGAATGTACACCAATTTTCACGCCAATACAATAAGTTATGATCACTCAAACATGGCTAAGATCACAGCTCACTCAGATTTTCAATATAGGACATATTTCAATCATTTGAGCTATACTTCATCAAATATGAATCAAACTTGAAACTAACTCGTTTGAATACTTTCACAAGACATAAATTCATTTAATCCACTTACTAAATGGCATCTTATGAACTTATCCAACACAAATCAATCCAAACTTGACTACTAATCAATTATCCATTCAATCATCTCATAGCAAGCAACATTGCATATTTATCCAATTCAATCAACTCATATGCACCTAAATGAAATGATCAACAAGAGATATACCTTGGCTAGCTCATGATCATCCAACTAGCAAGCTTCGACTCAATTGTTTGCAAGCCATCAAATATATCCAATGAATCACCAACAACTTGAATTTGACACTTATATGTTGATAGCACTTTGGACTTCACTCAATTATCACTGGCATAGGGTTTGGATGTGCACTAGGCTTCATATCTTGATTCAACATATGATGATCAATATGGAATCAATTGAATCAATGCCTCCAATGCTGATGGTACCTACAATCATTCATCCACTTTTTGATGGTACCCAAACTAGTTTGGGTCCTCTCAAGTTAGGAGCAACATACTTAGGCATAGCCTTAGTATGAGTAGCAGGATGTTTTGCAATAGCAACCATAGAAGTACCATTACCATCCTTCCTAAGCATAGAATCATCATCAATTGAAGTAGGCTTAGGAGTGTTACCTAGGGGACATGAATGTGCCATGTGTCCCCTTTCCTCGGCATGAGTAGCACTTTCTCTTTGATTGAGCCTTCTCTTCCTTGCTCATGTAGTGCTTCTCATTGCCTTGCCTCTCATGGATTGCTTGAGCCTTCTTCTAAGCTTGGTAGGACACTTAGAGGCAAAGTGTCCCGTACTTCCACACTTGAAGCACTTGATGTGAGCATAGACTTTCTTCTCATCTTCATTCTTGCTCATCATCTTGGCATCTTGAGTTTGCATTAGATGCCTTGCCTTTCCACCCCTTCTTGTTTTCTTCTTCTTCATCATCAAGTCACCACCATCTTTATGGTTGATCTTGATTTGAACTTGGGGTGTCTTTTCTTGCTCAACTTGTGGCTTTGGTTGAGGCTCTTCTAGTTGCTTCACTAATTGCTTGGTTGGGCACATTGAGGTCAGATGACCCCAAATGTGGCACTTGAAGCACTTCACATGCTTGAGCCTCTCTTCTTCTTTTATCTTCTTGAGCTTCTCAATGTTAGGGCAACCATTTGCAAGGTGTCCCGCTTCATGACACTGGTAGCACATGGTATGAGAGAGCTTTATTTGTTGTAGCTTCTTCATCTTTCTTTCGCCCTTTGTCATCTTCTTCTTGAAGCCAAGGCCACACTTATCACCATAGTTTCTTTGAGTCTTCAACATGTGCTCAAAGGTGACTTTTGAGTTGTAGCACCTTTCTAACTTATTGCTCAATTTCTTCACTTGTTCATTGAGCTCATTGTTCTCCTTCAAAAGGTTAGTCTCACAAGACAGAGAAGTAGAGCAAGCATCTATATGTGAAGAGCATGGCATATCTAATAAATCATTATAAGAGGTGGATACATACTTCTTGCCTACATCACAAGGGTTAGCAATAATATGTGATTGATCAATTGACCCATGCAATGAGCTCTCATTATTTTAAAGTTTCTTTGTAAACACTTTAATGAGAGAAGCATGTTGTTCTAATAATTCATCATGAGATGCAAGTAGTGTCTCATGATTCAATTTTAGCTCATCATGCGAAGATTTAAAAGCATCAAGTAATTTCTTATGTTCTTCACAAGAGTTCTTTAGAAGTGAGTTTTCATTTTCTAATTTCAATGTTTTAGCTTTCTCATTTTCTGAAGACATGGTCATGCTAGCAAGTCTACTAACAAGCTCATCATATGAATCAACATGATCAACCACATTATCATTTGATACCTTGGTGTCACCTTATGACATGAGACAATGTGGTGTAGTTGTAGAGCTTGTAGTAGCATCATCATCATCATAGCTTGAGCATGAACCAACATCACCATCAAGTGTGCATGGGATAGCATCATCATTTGCAACACTTGTGGCATTGTCATCAACCTTGTCAAGTGATCTTGTGGTGTGATCATCATCATCATCACATGACCATGAGGTGGAGCAATCTTCCACAATCACCAAATTGTGGTCATGCTCAACAAGCTCATGTGCCTCCTTCTTGGGCTCATCCTCCTCCTTGAATTTGCCATCATCCCATGTGGAGGAATCACCGAAGGTGCCCTTGATGGACTCCCATATCTTACAAGCGGTTCCCATGATGTTTACTTGTTTCATCAAATCAAAACTCAAAGCAACCATTAGAAAACAACAAGCATGTGCATCAAGTTCATAGAGAACTCTTTGAGCTTTGGTGAGATTTCTATGATCTAAGACATGAGTGAGACTACTAGTGACAATCCACCAAAACTTAGGTCCCTTTGCACGAAAATGATCAAGCATGTGATTTTTCCAAAGTGCAAAGTTTGTGCCATAAAAAATGTGTCTCACAAACATCTAGCCCACTAGACGCCATCCTCTCGAGTCGGTGAAGACCACAAATGAGAGACCTAGCTCTGATACCACTTGTAAGGTTGAGATAGCGGACTAGAGGGGGGATGAGTTGTCCTTTCTAAAATTAATCGTGTTGGCTTACCAAAACAAATGCGGAATTAAAACTATTAGTCTAGCCAAGACTACACCCTTCTATCTATGTTCTCTAGCACCTTACAAAGATCCTAATTAAGTAATTAAGGTGCCAGGCTAGCTAGAGCTCACCTAATCAATTCTAGAAGCAAGGTCACACAAACCTATGCCACTAGTACTTCAAGCAACGGTGGAGCTCCTACACATGCTAGTAAGCAAAAGCACAAAGCCACCTAAGCTCACTAGCAATGCTCAATAACAAGGCTACACAAGCCAAATTAGAGAGCGCAAATAGTTAGCTACACAAACTAAGTAATGTGACTAATAAGGTTACACAAACCAAATTAGCCACGCAAGGGAGCTACTTCTATGCTACATAAGCAAGAAGGTAACTAGTGAGCTACACAAGCTAACTAATTACAAGAGGAACTACACAAGCACAATATATATAAAAGTAATCACAAGCTTGTGTAAAGGGATTGCAAACCAACAGGAAGAACAAGGTTGACACAGTGATTTTCTCCCAAGGTTCACGTGCTTGCCAACACGCTACGTCCCCATTGTGTCGACTGCTCAGTTGGTGGTTTGGTGGCTAATTGGCATCACCCACCAAGCCCGCACGTCAGGCACCGCAAGAACCTACCCTAAAAGTGAGGGTAGCTCAATGACACGCTCAACTAGAGTTGCTCTTCACGGCTCCCGCGGGGCGAGCACAATGCCCCTCACAAAGCTCTTCTCCAGAGCACTGCATAAGCTTCTTGCAGGCTTCAATGGAGACCACCACCAAGATGTCTAGGAGGTGGCAACCTCCAAGAGTAACAAGCACCACCGGCTTGCAACTCGATCACCTAGTACCACTCGATGCAACCTCATGATGCAATCGCACTAGAATCGCTCTCTCACACAATCGGATTATCACTATCAAGCATATTGAGATGGAGGGCACCCAAGCACTCTCAAGCATGGACACAAAGTTCCCCGAGGTGCTCAGCACTAGCCATGGCTGAGACACCCTTCTATTTATAGCCCCATGGGCTAAACTAGCTGTTACCCCTTCGCTGGACGTTTTTGGGTTGACCAGACGCTCCGGTCGTATCGACCAGACGTAGGACCCCAGCATCCGATCAATGGATGCTCGCCACATGTTGCCTCCATTCAAATACTGAGCGCCCAATCTCAATGGTTAAGTTGTGACCAGACGTTGCACAGTGAATGACCGGACATAGGACCTCAGCGTTCGGTCATTTCCAGTAAGCTTCTAGAAGCGAGAAATCACGACTGGACATGTCCGGTCGGTCATGATCAGACACAGCATCAGCGTTCGGTCCTTCTCCTCTTCTCTATGCAACCACATCAGCATGACCGGACACACCCAGCCAATGCCCGGTCGCTTTCAGCGCCAGCGTCCGATCAAAGACTAAGACCGCATGCTTACAACTACTACTGACTGGACACAGAATCCTAGCGTCCGGTCACCATGCGACTAGCGTCTAGTCACTCACAGTGACCTCCTATACTTCGCCAAGTTGATCCACATCAACTCCAACTTCATCTCCTTTGCAAATGTGCTAACACCACCAAGTGTACATCACCATGTGTATGTGTGTTAGCATTTTCACAATCATTTTCCAAAGGATTAGCCACTTAACTTGCCACACCACTCAATCCTAGCGACGATGCAATGTTAGATCACTCGAGTGGCACTAGATGACCGATATGCAAACAAGTTTGCCCCTCTTGATAGTACGGCCATCTATCCTAAACTCGGTCATAAACTTATCAACACACCTATGACCGGTGAAATGAAATGCCCTAGGTTATATCTTTGCCTTGCGCATTCCATTCCATTTCCTCCAATGTTGATGCAACACATGCACTAACATGATCAACAATGATATGATCCAATTCATATCATCACGTGATCATATTGGTTCATCGATCTCAACTTCACTTGCTTTTCATTGTTGCCTTCATCCATCGGCGCCAAGTCTTGCTTAAGCTTCACCGCCACGTGGTTCATCGCTCCAAAGCCTTCGACTTGCCCTTCACGCTTGCAACCGGTCCATCAAGCCAAGTCATGTCTTGATCTTCTCCACCTTGATCACATGACTCAATGTCGTGTCTCATTTGTAGTGAGCTCCTTCATCATCACATGTGTGAGCTTTGCAACATCTCTAAGCCATTTTCACCTTCATGGCATATGTTGCTCACACACATGTACCTATGGAATAATCTCTTGTGTATCTCACATGAACACAATTAGTCCACCTAGGTTGTCACTCAATTACCAAAACCACACAAGGACCTTTCAAGTGTGGAAGGTTCTAGGTCTTCACCCTACTTATAGATACCTAGACAGGATGTTTAGGAAGACCATTGATTGCAAGAGTGGAGACAAGGGAAACATTGCAGATTATTCTAGGAACCTACTTCATAGGATGGCACCTAATGCATGACCCTTCAACATCTTTGACTTCATATGGTGCGAGATCAGGAGCTTTGGCGAGAGGCCCCTCAAGGGCTATGGTTTTGCTCCCTACATTATGCACATGATTGAGCAAGTCATAGGGTATACCTTTGAGTATGACAAGGTACATAAGGCCCTAAAGATTGTTGTGGACTTGCCTAAGATTTGAGTACCTCTAGTAGGTCCAGGAGGAGCAGCAGCAGTAGGGGCAGATGCACCTACAGGTGGTGCAGCAGCAGGAAGAGCTCCCCCTCTACCACATGTTCCTTCATGTTCCTCTTCACGTCGCCGTAGTCCTCCTTCTCCTATTTGTAAGATGTTTAGTGCTATCTTTGGGATGTGCAAGGACATCCAGACCTATCAGTAGAAGGAGAGGGAGGCTAGGAGGAAGGACACTCGGACTCTAAAGCAGATTGGTGTTAGACTTGAGCTTGATCCTCCTAGGTCTCCATTATTAGATGAGGCAACTAGTGAGCTAGAGACAGAGGTGCAGCAGCAGGCCAGGTACGATAGAGAGTTTACTGACTTTCTTCAGCGACAGCGGCAGCAGCAGGCACTAGAGCACCCTAACACTTTACCACTACAGGCTTGGGTGCCTAGTCACTCTCAGCCACGTCCTAGTGCTATAGACGAGTATGCTTTAGACTGGTGGAATGACCTCACATGTGGTTTTGGCTACTATGGGTCTGGTGGCTATGACCCATCTGGTGAGGGTGGTTCTCATCTAGCTGGTGCTCCACGCTTAGATGATGAGGATGTTGGTGGAGATGAAGATGGTGATGAGTGATCATAGCTTTCAAAGACAGCTTGTAGCCCCTTTGTCCTTAGTATGTCATTGTTGGACCTTTGTGGTGATAGATGACAAACGGGGGGAGAGACTGATTAAAGCTTCAGGATATTTGTTTCTTTTTCTTGTCTTTGTACCTAAAGATATGTACTGCAGGCTATAGTTTTTTTAGCTTCATTTTAGTTTTTGAGCTTCATTGATGTATCTTGAGTTTGAGATAGATTGTATCATGTGAGAGATGAGACTTATACTTATGCTTTATCTATGTCTCTCTTGAGACATGATCTTTATTTATATATTAGTGGCCTATGGACTTGAGAAAATGTGTAATGAGTGCTATGTGTGACATACATGTGTTGTATTTATTTTCATAAGGACTATGCATGCTAGAATGAAAATATTTGATGTGATGCCTTTATATTTATTCTTATGTGATATATCTTGTCATATGCATCACGGTTTTACTTTGTCACACACACATGCACCCCACAGATGCAATGATTTAGGGGGAGTCTCCTATATGTTTTAGTATGTGCAATTGACATTTGAGGTCATTGCGTGAATTCTAATCATAAGCATGTATTAAGGGGGAGCCTCTCATAAATCATTGAACCCAAAAGCTTAAATGTTTATATTCTTTTGTAAGCTTTAATCAAGTTATCATCAATCACCAAAAAGTGGGAGATTGAAAGTGCATCTAGCCCTTTAGTGGGTTTTGGATGATTGAATGACAACGTGATTAAAGGTCTAACCCGTTTGCTAAGTGTGGAGAGGTAATAGGTTATCTCACCGGTACTTGATGAAAGCCAAAATGATGTTTTGTTGTATAAACAATCTAGTTCAAGCATAAGACAATAATGCAAATGGAATTCATACAAAGGCTTATTTATTATGGGATTTCCATGTACTATGTGAAAGCAAGCTCGTAAGAATTAATTAATGAGACATGAGGGATTGCATATGGAATGGTCTCATATTTGAAGCTTGCTAAATTGAAATGAAAAAGATAACAATACAAATGAATGGATGATTCAACACAAGATGTGACTTGATGGCTTGAGATGGTGAAGATAGCAAGGAAAGGCTTTGAGGTACTAAGCAAGGGTGAAGGGCAAGCGATGGCTTGGCGGCCGAAGAGTCTAGCTAGGGTGAAGAAGGAAGTACTTGCATTTAGTTGAGGTACTAATCAAGCTATGATGGTCATTTTAATGTGGAGGATCAAATCACTATTGGAGTGTTTGATGGAAGTGACTTGATACATTTGGGATTATTCAAATTTGATGAATGGAATTAAGTCACGTGCTCAAGATGGCTATGCTCAAGTGAAAAGATCAATATCAACATGTTGGCACCCTCACTTGATGAAGATTGGAATACACGGCTTCGGTTGAAAGAGATCAAATCAAAAGGTTTAAATTCATTATACTCTTTAAATTTGAGTTAATAGGAATGCCATACTATTAAGAGGAATGCATCATGTTGATAGATAATGTTTCATAAGTGCTCTTGCCAACCCATGTGAGTTTTGAGTGTTTGAGAGACAATAGAGCTAACTGATTTTTTGATGGTCTGGCACCGGTATTGATACCAAACATGTCCGGTATTTGCCCAGCAATTGTAAAGTTGTTGTTCTCGAGTTGGCTCGTTGGGAGTTCCGACATAAGTCAGGAGTTTCGATGGTCGAGAGTTCCGACAATCATCGGGAGTTCCGACGTCTCACACTTAACTGACTTGGAGAAGTTCACTGTCCTGGTCATAGACAGCCAGAGGCCAATAGCTAGTTTTCAAATGCCTTGAGGGTCGAGAGTTCCGACGTGAGTTAGGAGTTCCAACGGTTGGGAGTTCTAGCATGCGTCGGGAGTTCTGACACCTCACACACTTTAACTCAGTTATCATAGTTTTCAAATGTGCTGAGGGTCAGGAGTTTCGACATGAGTTGGGAGTTCCGATGGTCGGAAGTTCTGGCATTCATCGGGAGTTTTGACGCCTCACAACATTACTGTAACTCTATTACCATTGGCGTAGTGTAAGTTATACCGGACGTGTCTGGTATGCATCCGGTATGGCAACGGCTATAAAACGACTAGTTTTTCCATGGGGGCTATAAATACCCCAAGCCTCCACCTTTGGAGGCTGCTGATTCTACTGGTTGCAATACACGTTTTTGAGCCTTGCCAACTCTCCCAAACCCTCTTTTAGTGAGTGTGTGATCCAAATCACAAAATCCATTTGTGGGTCAAGAGAGAATTTAAAAAAGAGAGAAAGCCATCACTTGAGAACTTGTGCATATTGTCTGTTTTGTGATTTGCATTTGTTACTCTTGGACTCTTTGGTCCTAGATGGCTAGGCGTTACCGAAGAGCACCCGAGAGATTGTGGTGTACCTTGGAAAGTTTGTAATGGTCGATTCCACCGCCTCAGGATCAACTAGTGGAAGGAGGAAAAGGAGTTGGAAAAGACTCCAGCTAGAGTGACCTTCGTGGTACCCTTTAGGGCTGACCTTCGCTGGGTCGCCCGCAGCCCCCTCAATGGAGAGTAGGACTCAAACGAGTCCGAACTTCAGTAAAACAAATATCATGTCTCAATTCACATTTTATTTGATATTTATGTTGCTCTAGCTCTTGTGTAGGTTCTCTATGTATCTTTTCATCTCTATTAGGTACCTATAGTTTGGTTGGAAGATAGAAATCGAAAGGAGCAAGTTTGGGGCTGTTCCACTAAAACCGTGTATATCGGACACGTCCGGTATCCATACCGGACACATCTGGTATTGGTTCCTGTGCCAGGCTATTCTTAAGAACACGTGTGTACTGGACACGTCCAGTATTAGAGCTCAATGTTGAATTTATTTGATCTCTATTCTAACTTTGTGTTGTAGGGTTGTGGCTTCTAGATATATTCTTTATACCTTGTTTACTCTGTGGCTAACTTATGAGGGGTGGTATTATTCTTAATTTGGAGTTTCCATTTTGGAAACTCCCTTTTCTAATTGTTTCCGCATTTAAAGGTGTTAATTTATAGAAACACCTATTCACCCCCCTCTAGGTGTCATCCTAGGTCCTTTCAGTCATGCAGCGCCATAAAAGGATGGTGGGGGCTGGGGCACAAAACAAGAGGTTCGCTATAGCCGCTAGTTCCCTACCGAGTCTAACCCTAGTCCAATCTAGAGGGAGCGTTGTGAGCGACAAGAAGCTCCACTGGCTTTCATCGCCATCACTGGACTGTGCCACCACTACAATGCTACCTCTACTCTGACACTAGAGGCGCATTGCACTGCGCCATGGTGAGGTACATCACCATGTCTCCCATCTAAGCTAAGTATTACCCACTGATCTATGCCTAGAAGTACTTTTAGATATATCAATGGTATCATAGCTAGGTTCTAGTGTGTAGATCTAGACTAGGGTAGAAAAGTGAAAAGAAATTAGAAGGAGTTGATAGATCCCCAAACCCTAACCCTAGATCACCACCACCAGCCATCGCCTCGATGCCACGCAGGAATCGCACCCCATCACCTCGGGAGCAAGAAGAACCCACCTAACCCTAACCATAGAGTAGGGGAACAGACTAAGAAGGGGAGAAAGAACCTACCTGGTCTCCTTACCATCGTCACCACCGTTGTTGTGGGGAAGAGATCCACCGTTGCGTGAGGCCCCAAAGGGCACCACCACGGTGCCGCTCAACGCCCAAAGGGCACCACTGCGGTGCCGCTCGATGATGTCATGCGTGGCTCTAGCCACATGCGTGTGTCGGCGAGGGGTGCCACGATGGTGCCATCTCCTTCGTCACGCCCATTCCAGAGTAGTCTACTACAGCAGACGTGGTGTGTAGCGTGGCAAAAAGAGAGAAGTAGAGGAAAGAATGAGCTCTAGGGTTTTGTGGATCCATGCCACGCGCTAAGGGCAACGGCACAAGGCTGCTTGACGGCGGCGTGCTCCACCTTGGGTGAGCGCGCTCATCGATGAGGGGCCCGTGATGGTGCCACCATCTCCGACCATCGAGGTTCTAGAGAGAGAAGGGAGAGAGAGCTGGCCATCGCGGCAAAGAGGGAGAAGAGAGCAAACTTGAATGAGTTAGGATTTGGGTTCATGGCCGCCGCATGGAGTTTTGATCTCGTGAGGAGCGCGGACGACCGTCAGATGGCTGTGGACGGCTTAGATCACTCGGACCGAAATCAGCCCATGCGGGCGAGTGAATTCCTGGCCTAGGCCTAGGTTGTGGCCTGGGCGTGAGGGAGCAGGCGCGCGTGCCGTAATGGGCCGCCACTGGGCCACGAGCATGAGCGCGTGGGTGAGATTTCACTGCTGGGCCACATACTGTTTTCGCCAGGCCGGGCTAAATGAATAGTAAATATAGAGTTTTGTTTTATTATTTTTAGAAGCAATTTTGATGAATTTTGTCAAGTTTTGAATATCTGTCAAAATTTGAACCAACGGGATAATTTTTTTAGCGAGTAGATGAGTAAAGTAAAATGCTTCTAAAAAGTATATAAAGATTTTTTTTCATATTTTCGCTGCAAAGTTTAATGTTGATTACCTTCAAATTAAATTTGAATCAACGGGATAATTTAATTTGAAGAGCAGTTATATTTAGTAAATTATGATTTTGTTTATCCTCTAAATAAATTGGAACCAACAGAAAAATTTAAATTAGAGGAGTAGTTCAATTTGTTTATGTTAGACTGGTATTGTTATTTTTCTAACCAACGTTGATGATAACAATATTATAATGAATTTAAGTTTAAAGTTTAAATCTCTGATAAATTTTACACCAACGTGGTCAATTTTTTAGGGAGTAGATAAGGACCAAAAAATGCTCCTCAACTAAAAGAATGCATTTTATTATCAAGTTTCTGCTGCAATGATATTGATTATCTTCTGATTAAATTTGAACCAATGGGGGAATTTAATTTTGAAGAGTAGTTACATGTATTTTAAGTTGATTTATGAGTTTTGTGCATTAATTCTATTTTTTGCCCAACGGTGATGTAGAATTGATGTAGAAGCACCTTGTTTATTTAACCGATGAAATCACTCAGTTGCGTACCAACGGGCTGCAATGCTGGGCTATGTGATTGAAAAGGCTTGAGTCAAGCTAGTTCAAGACTATTTTTTGTTAGTTTGTTAATTTTCTGATTAAATTGGAACTAATGGAAAGATTTAATTGGAAAATAAAGTATAAGTGAATGTTTTAGTCGTCATGACTAAGTTTTGTATAGATTTATCCTGCATGGGGAGAAGTTTTGGCATAGTACTTATGCTAGTCAATCCTGCATGGCGGGAGAAATTTTGTGACGATTCACATGTTTTCTATCCCGCATAGCGAGAGAAGTTTGGGTAGCTCTTATGTTGTCCTAGTATTAACTGTGACACAATAGAAATGCATTGACATGGTCAATACTAACCAAAAGATAAGAAAAGATGCAAGCGTGACTTGCAAAAGTACCATTAATGTCACACCCTAAAATTTGTCACTTTTGAAAATAGAGTTAAAATGATTTATTTGTGAATTTTTGTGCACATGAAAACATAGGAAAATAAAATTTATCATAAGGTAGAAACGTGTTTGTTGCATTCATGCCAGTCACACCTCATGTTTCTATGTGCAAAATGTGTGTTTTTTATACGTTTAGGAGACGAATATCTATCTCTAGGAATTTTCCAGCTTCTTTCTGGAATTAATTCCTACCTCCTTCACCTTAATCTTTATGTTCCAAGTTTGCAACAATATTTTTATGAGCTCCAAATACTTTATCTGGGTTCATCATATTCCAAGGTGTCTCTAGAAATTTTCCCCAAATTTTTGGAGTTCTTAGAGTATTTTTTGTGGCTTAAATAATAATTCTAGACTTTTCTGGATTTTTATTTTATCCACAAAATTAATTAATTTCAAAAATAATAAATCTCTCATTTTTTTCCAACGCTCAAAGCCCATGTGCAATAATCCTAATAAATCCTAAAGGCACATGTCTTTATTTACTAATGTGCTTTAATGTTTATTTAGGCCCATTAGTGCAGGTGGATGGTGCAACGTTAATTAGCACCATATCGCTTGTTGACATGGAGGTGGGAAGTTTTTCTCCCTATATATTTGTACCAATGTCTTGGGCAAAGCACACCAAAACTACTGTAAGAGGAGCCCCTAGTTTGGGAAATCCCTCATGTAGTAAATTAGATTTTTCTCCTCCTCTCGCCATCGCCGCCGCGCTGCCCAGCCCGGCTATACTCTCCTCGGTAACAAGTAAGGCCGCCTGCCATGTTCCTACCGATCTCCAACATGGCTCGTCTGATCGAGTCTTTGTTCCCGGCAATCTGCTATTTGTTGATCAATAATCACCCGGTGCCGTGTCGCCCTACGTGCTGGCACTAGCGACGTCCATCGTCAGAGAGGATTTCAGCCAGGCTATGCGACCTTTGTCACACCCAATTTTAAGGATAAAATTGAATGCACTAACTCATGTGTGCCCAGGGATTAATCACACACACAAGCTGATAAATTATAAAAGAGTATCATCACAGTGTATCTTACATCACGATAATAACATAACTTAGTCTTATACATCACAGTGGAAAATGAAAGATAACTCTCTCTCGTGGAACACCATCATAGGGAAGGTCAACTGGTTGACCACAAGCCTAATAATTCTCAGGAAACTCCTCATACACGTTGTCATCTGTTACCCATCTGGGATTTTTATCCAAATAAAGAAAATAAACAAGCGTAAGTACTTCCCGTACTTAACAAGATAACATAGGGTTATGTAGCTCAAAAAGGATGACCCTGGTTTACTGCAGTTAGCACTTTTAGTAAGTCAGGATTTTATTACCAATTATTAACAAGTTATGCTTAAGCTCCCTTTTAAACCCACTTAATCAGATATCAGCACCATTTGGATCATATCATCATAAACCATCATAAGTGGACAACAATGAGTACCCAATTATTCTGTGAGTTTTTCGAGCCACTCGTGACTGTGAGCACGGCTGTTATAACAGTTTGTAACCCTCTACAGAGGTGGTGCACATTCACCGCGAGTCATGGTTCCCATATGCCCGAGTTAATTACTCCCATGTCACTGCCAAGGTGAGCGGACAGGGTACACTATGAAGCCATTTCATAGGTTTCTCCAAACAAGTTAGGGCCGCTAGGTTTCCTTGGCAGGCAGATGTAGGAACCCACTTTCCTATGACACATATCCATCACGGCTATACACATAGGAACAGAGGTAGTCCTATACCCAACATGGCAAGCCCCTCTTGCGCCATAAAGGTAACCTCTAACAAGCTAGAAAAGGTCCTATTACTAAGCTAAAGTCAGAGCTATATGACTCTCATAGTTGCACTGTCAGTCCCAGCTTTTGTCGATAGATAAGTCCTTATGGAGGGCCGAGAGCAACATGATCAAAAGTCATTTGCACCTTTGCCCTATGGATCAGTTGTTATGATTCATGTTATGCTTTTAGTTCCATAGAACCATTCACCATCATATAGATCATGTTCAGTTAGAGCACTAGCAATCTACCCATATGCAATTAACCCATAGGAGTCAAGGGAACAAGTCATCAAATGACTAGAATGTCCTTATGGTTATCAAAGTTAGACACATGCACATGAGTAAATGACTAAAGTGAATAGGGCATCAAGGTAGGCCAATGCTATACTTGCCTTGGTTCACAAACTCTTGCTAGTCCTGCTGGTCGTCGAAGAACTCTTGATCTCCAACGTTCTCCTCACCGTCTGAACGCGACACGGCAACATACAACATTCCACAGGCACTCATGTAAAGCAAACAATCCTATAGTTAGAATAGTACACTAATAGTATAGAAAACAAGATAAAATGTTTATGAAAATAATCTACGTCTCACTACGATCACATCAACGCGAAGTTCACGAAAAACAGAGCTAAAAAGCGAAAGTTATGATTTAAATGAGATTTCCTATAGCAATTTATTTAATTAAAACTAATCATGAAATTTAAAAGTTGCAAACTTGATTTACAGTGGTACTAACATGTAGATTATGAAATTATGAAGCTAACGCAATTTGAATGGATCAATTCGGAGCTAAAACGACAATTTTATAAGCAAAACAGTACAAATGGCATTTCTGTAAATACTGAAAACGTACTTTGGACTAAAACAGTTTAGTTCACGTTTTCAAAAGAAGAAAGCGTACTCGGGAATTTGCGCTATGGACTGCGGGTCCAATTTGCTGAAAACTAAGGGGTTCTTTAGAAATTTGACCCACGAAGGGGTATCGGCTTACGTGAGCCGTAGGATTAAGATCAGACGGTCTGAATTAGATCTGGGGGAGAGAGAAGGAGACACCAGCGCCGGAACAGTGCGGCCATGGCGGCTCAACCATGGATGGCGGCGAGAGCACGCCGGCAAGCTCAGTACAGGGGCTAGGGCCCACGGTTTTCCCAATCGAGAGCACCAGGGGGAAGAGGGGGTGAAGGGGGACTCGCCAAGGACAAAAGAGTGGGTGGAGGACATGGCCGGCGGGGTGGTTGCCATGGCCAGCGGCGTGGAGTTCTTCGGCACACGAGAATAGGGCACAAACAGCCATGAAACAAGAAAGTAACGGCACTGGAGGAGAGAGGGGAGTACGGCGATGCTCACCACGGCGAAAATCAGAGCGGAGACGGCTCGGGGACGGTGGTTTGCGCGGAGGGCGAATGGCGGAACCGGCGAACTCGGTGCAGCGGTTGCTGGGGCTTCCTCGGTGCTCGGCGAATGCGAAAACGGAGCGGGGAGCAATAGAGGAACACGTGGTGGGGGGGGTCGGCTCCTTTAAATCGAGGCCAAGGAGCGGGGAGGGGCGCCCACATCGCGAGAAGAGCGGGTGCAGGGCGGTGGTTGCTCCAGGCGTGTGCGGGGCGTGCGGGAGGAGGTGGGGGACGGCTCTGACAAGCAGGGCCGGGTCATCAGCCGCTGAGGGAAAGAGGAGGGCACGGCGGCAGTTTCCAACTCGCCCGGTTGGGCCGGCCCAAGCAGGAATGGGAGAGGGGGAAAGGGAAGGCGCACGGGCCGGCGGTGTGCTGGGCTGGCGCGGAGGAGTTGGGCCAACAGCCAACTAGGCCAGCGGGAGGGAGACACCGAGTGGGCCAAAAGCAAGGGAAGAAAAGAAAAAGGAAATTTATTTCTTTTCAATTTTTCCAAAGCAGTTCAAAATACAATTTCAACTCAAATCGAAATCCGACTTCAAGTCAAGCAATACAAAATATTATGCAACAGCATGAATGCACACTCATTGTTGTTAGCCTTATATTTGGTTTTATTTTTAATAAAATTATTATTTCCTAAATTCAAATTCCCACAAAATGTAGAATTAATCATTTTCTCCTATTTCAAAAGACTAAAATTTTGGGTGTTACAATTCTACCCCCCTTAAGATGAATCTCATCCTCGAGATTTGGATGATTGCTTACTTAAACAATTGGGGATAAGACTTTCTCAGATCCTCTTCTCTTTCCCAAGTAGCCTCATCCTCTGTATACCGATTCCACTGCACCTTGCACATCTTTATAGTTCAGCTTCTTGTAACTCTTTTGGTAGTTTCCAAGATCTTTATCAAATACTCTTCATATGTAAGATCTTTCTTAACAGCAAGTTCTTCCAAAGGAATTTGCTCTTCTGGTACCCTCAAACATTTTTCAATTGAGAAACATGAAACACATCATGCACACCTAACAAACTTTCAGGCAGTTCCAATTGATAGGCTACTTCTCCACGTCTCTCTAGGATCTTAAAAGGTCCTATATACCTTGGTGCCAACTTTCCCTTCATATTGAATCTTTTCACACTTCTCATTGGTGACACCTTCAAGTACACATAATCACCAATTTCAAAAGTCAGCTCTCTTCTGCGAGTATCAGCGTAACTCTTCTGTTGGGACTGAGCCACTCTTAAGTTATCTCTAATCATTCTCACTTGTTCTTCCGTGTCTCTAAGGACATCGGGTGCAAACACTTGAGTTTCACCAGTCTGATTCTAGAACAATGGCATACTACATTTACGTCCATACAACGCCTCGAAAGGTGCCATCTTGAGACTCTTCTGGTAACTATTGTTGTACGAGAACTCTGCATATGTCAGACTCTTATCCCAACTATCACCATACTATAGTGCACAAGCTCTCAACATATCTTCCAAAATTTGGTTGATCCTTTCAGTCTGTCCATCAGTTTGCGGGTGGTAAGCAGAACTAAAATTCAACTTTGTCCCCAAGGATCTATGTACTTTATGCTAGAATTGCGATGTAAACTGAGTGCCTCTATCCAACACAATTTTCTTGGGAACACCATGTAAGCACACTATTCTTTCCATGTACAACTCTGCTAATCTTGCACCCGTATAGGTAGTCTTGACTGGTAAAATTGAACAACCTTGGTAAGTCGATCCACTATTACCCATATTGAATCATAACCTCTTTGAGTGTGGGGCAATCCTATGATAAAATCCATACCAACTTCTTCCCATTTCTATTCAAGAATCTTCATTGGTTGTAACAATCCTGCAGGTCTTTGATGCTCAGCTTTCACTCTTTGAGAAGTGTCACACAAAGCCACATACTCTACCACATCTCTCTTCAAACCATACCACCAATACTTCTCCTTGAGATCCAAATACATCTTGGTACTTCCGGGATGTATAGAATAAGCAGACTCATGGACCTCTTGTAGAATTGCATCACGGATAGCCTTCACTTTAGGTACACATATCCTTTTTCTGAACCAAAGAGTACCATTCTCATCCATCCTGAATCCTAGTGCTTTTCCAAGCACTACATTCTCCGCTATCTCTTTTAGTTTTTCATCCTCCAATTGACCTTTGCGTATCTCTTGCTCCAATGTAGGCTCTATCACCAATTCCATTGCATTAGTGACAAAACTCAAGTTGGGATGCTCCATTTCAGCACACAACTCTGCTGACATAAATGTCATCCCAAGTCCATTAGCATAACTCTTCCTACTAAGTGCATCAGCCATGACATTTGCCTTTCTCAGATGATAATGCACTTCCAAGTCATAGTCTTTGATCAATTCTAACCCACGATGTTGTCTCAGATTTAGATCTGATTGGATAAAGATATACTTCAAACTCTTGTGATCTGTATAGATATCACTCTTATGCCCAATTAGATAATGTCTCTAGATTTTCAAAGCATGAACCACAACTGCCAATTCCAAGTCATGAGTAGGGTAATTCAACTCATGCTTCCTCAACTGTCTAGATGCATATGCCACCACTCTTCCTTCTTGCATAAGCACACATCCAAGGCCCAAACGGGATGCATCACAATATATAGAGAAGTTCTTGCTTAAGTCGGGCAAAATCAATACTGGAGCTATAGTCAATCTCTTCTTTAGCTCCTCAAAGTTTGCCCGGCATTTATCCGACCATACATACTTGGCATTCTTTTCCAACAGAGCTATCATAGGCTTAGCAAGCTTGGAAAAACCTTCAATGAACCTCCTGTAGTATCCAGCCAATCCCAAAAAGCTACGAATCTCACTTACATTGATTGGTGGCTTCCAATTCAACACATCTTGCACTTTGCCTTGATCCACTGCTATTCCACCATTGGAGACAACATGACCTAGAAAAGAGACCTTCTTCAACCAAAACTCACACTTGCTCCGCTTAGCGTACAACTTATGTTCTCTAAGCTTTTGCAAGACCAACCTTATATGTTCTGCATGTTCTTCTTCGATCTTGGAGAATATCAGTATGTCATCAATGAATACCACCACAAATTTATCGAGAAACTCCATGAACACCTTATTCATCAGATACATAAAGTATGCAGGTGCATTGGTCAACCCAAAAGACATAACGGTATACTCATACAAGCCATACCGTGTAGTGAATGCTATCTTGGGTATGTCCGAGTTTTGAATCTTAAGCTAATGGTATCCTGAGTGAAGATCAATCTTGGAGAACACAAAGGCTCCTCTCAACTGATCAAACAAATCATCAATCCTAGGCAAAAGATATTTATTCTTGATTGTAACCTCATTAAGTGAACGGTAATCCACACACATTCATTGACTACCATCCTTCTTATCCACAAAGATCACAGGTGCCCCCCATGGGGAAAAACTAGGGCGTATGAAACCTTTTTCTTGCAACTCTTTTAGTTGTTTCTTAAGCTCTTCTAATTCATTAACCCCCATTCTATATGGACATTTAGCTATTGGTGCAGTTCCAGGTAATAATTCAATAATGAATTCAATGTCTCGACCAAGTGGCATACCTAGCAAGTCATCGGGGAAGACATCCAAGAACTCCTCCACTACACGATCTTGTTCATTGGCATCACCATCCAACTAATTCACAGTGGCTGTTGGTTGAGCTTGCACTATCACTTCTACACAAATTCTATCTCCATTGGGTGATGTCACAACAATAGATTTCTCCTGACACTGAATCACTGCTTGGTGTTGTTTCATCCAATCCATTCCCAGAATAAGATCAATTCCCGATGTTCTCAACATAATTGGTTTCACTTTGAAGTCTACCCCCCTTAAGGAAATGCTAGTTGAGGGACTCCAATATGAAACGGGCATACTACCTCCTGGTGAATTTACTAGTATGGGGTTTTTCATGGCACACAAAGGTATGCTATGCATTCTAACAAAATCTTGGGAAATAAAAGAATGCGAAGCACCAAAATCAAAAAGTACTATAGCAGAGATAGAGTTAACGCTGAACGTACCCAACATGACCTCGGGCGTCTCCTGAGCTGCATCAGATGACACATAGTTCACCTTCGCAGTGTGAGGTGGTCGGGCGTTGAACTTCTGATTGCTAGTCTGGTTCTGAGGTGCTTGCTGGTTTTGCTTCTTTGGACACTGATGAGCATAGTGACCTACTTCTCCATAGTGGTAGCATGCATTGGGGTTATTGGGTGCACCACTCTTCATAGGAGCATTGTTGGATGGTCCCTGGCGTGTTGCCGGATTGCCAGTTTGTTGTGGGGGACGCTGATTACCATACTATTGCTGGTACTGAGGGTGTTGCTGAAACTGATTATGTTGAGGATACTAACCATGGTTTCCCTAGTTAGATGGTCCTTGATTCCATTGTTGAAAACCCTATTGTGGATATGCACGCAGGCAGGTGTTACTTCCAGAAGCTTGCCCTTGAAGCCTCCTCTTCTTGGCTTCCATCTCTTTGCGCTTATCATCAATCATGATAGCGTGGTTCACCAAAGACTAAAAGTTAGGGTAGGTGTTGGACATTAGCTACAGCTGTAGTCCATCATAGAGTCTCTTGAGGAAACAACGTTGCTTATCCTTATCCTCAGCTACATTATTTGGAGCATAGCGTGATAGTTGAGCAAACTTGTCACGATACTCCGCCACAGTCATGGATCCTTGCTTAAGGGATCTGAATTCCTCTTGCTTCAATTCCACCAGTCCATTGGGGATATGATGTGATCGGAAGTTGCCCTTGAATTCCTACCAGGTGATAGCAGGAGCATTGTTGGGACGTCCATACTAGAAAGAATCCCACCAATCCTGAGCTGCTCCCTGGAGTTGACCAAAAGCATATAACACCTTCTCAAGATCGTTGCATTGTGCTATGTTAAGTTGCTTCTCTACAACACACAACCAATCATCTGCCTCTATAGGATCTGAGGCATGAGTGAACACCGGTGGACGACCCTTCATAAACTCTCCACACTTATCTCTGACCTGAACAGGCGGTGGTACTCTTGAAGGTTCATTATCCAAGCGCTGCATCATAGCTTGCATCAACTGCGCTTGCATTCCTATTAATTGTTCCATGGTCACAGGTGGCGGCAGTGGTGGATTTATGAGAGCATCACGCCCTCGACCATGGCCTCTGCCTCTTCCTCCTCTTGCGGCCATCTATTTTCCAACAAATGCGCAAATTTTAGAGATTTCCAAATTATAGAGAGCTTACAAAAGATAAGAAACAATGCTGAGAAGTTTCTGGACAAGATTCCAAAAACAACAGTTCAGTAAATCTATCATAACTTGAGTTTTAGAGATCCAACAGGGGTGTACCAAGAACGGTTGGAAAGCTTAGGAGATCAGCTACAACTTTTATTTAGATCACTTTTACAGATTCTGACATACACATGGTAAAAAATAGAGCTAAACCGAATCTGTTCTGAGTTCCAGTCTGCGCAGGAACATCAACTTGTGACAGCTAGATCTCACAAACCTGAACAGCTATTAATGTGATTCTAGAGACATTTGAAAGATACAGAAGTCTAGTTATCTTCACAAAAATTTCAGAATTTTAGACAGCCCAGATTTCGAGATACAAGATAAAGAACACAGGCTGCTCCAGAAAACAGCACAACAGAGATAAGATAAAGCAAACCATCCACATTAAGATCATCATCTAAACTTAAGGTTCCAATCTAAGGAAGTTGTGGACATGCCCACAAACTTCTAGCAAACAACCAAACTCCAAATCAACCAAGTTCACAATTAAAGACATCTGATCACTAAAGTTCACAAAGACACAACAAGACTAGACATGATACTCGAACTAACAACGTAGTAATCTTAATCAAGGCACCTAACACCTATGGGGTGGTGTCAATCATGGTGAACGACCGGCGCTTCTTCTTGTAGATCGGTGGCTACCCAAGTTGAGCACGTAGTTCATCAACTTGCTTCTAGAGACATCTTTCGGCCCTCTGTGAAGCACGCAGCTCTCCTTTGACTTCTTCATCCACCCCCTGCATGGTATGGACATGCTGCACTGTTGCTTCTAGAGTTGGGTCGCTCTCTAGTGGAGCCAAGACCTGCCAAACACCCTCATGATCATTGCGAGGAAGGAACCTAAAATGATCCTCCCTCATGGCCTCAAAGCGACGACCATGGTAGTAGATGTAGGCGTCCTGTGCTGCATCTTCCATGCCATCCAAGGCATGGGCCCTCCTGGCAGTGGCACGGTGGACAGTCTCCACCTCATGTCCATTCTTGATGTCATTCCAAGCAGTGACAACTAGCTCTACCTTCCAAAAGGTTGCCTCCAAAGGATGCTGGTACTCTACACAATGATAGCTGATGGAGGCGTGCAGATCAGGGTAGTAGTCGTCCAGCACATGGGTGAGGAGGGTGTGGCAGTAGGCCGTCTTAGGGGCTGGCTTGAAGTAGTACTTGCACTTCCAGCCTATCTCCTCATCCACCACAGGGACAACTGGGGATGGTGTAGGTGTAGGTGAAGTAGCCGATGACTCCTCAGGTGTAGCTACAATAGGATAGACTGGTGCGACAGCTGGAGTAGGAGCAGGTGCAGGTGTCGGGGTAGCCATCTCCTCATCGTCGGAGATGATCACAATCTCCTTCTCCGCCTGTGGAGCACGTGGGTGAACAAGGCACGGTAGCCTGTAGTGCCGAGGTGGGCAGTCTTCAGGTTATGAGACATCTATAGATTTAAAGTGAGATAGAATTAGAATCAACAATTTTATATAATAGATTAAGGTATGAAAAGCATAAATGTTTTAATAAAATAACAAGAATAAGACAGTAAGCAAGAAACCAGAGGTGCAAAGATGCTAAAATGACCATTTCTAACTAGGCTTGTGTCCTACAGTCAACACGGCTCTGATACCAATTTGTCACACCCAATTTTAAGGATAAAATTGAATGCACTAACTCATGTGTGCCCAGAGATCAATCACACACACAAGCTGACAAATTATAAAAGAGTATCATCACAGTGTATCTTACATCATGATAATAACATAACTTAGTCTTATACATCACAGCGGAAAATGAAAGATAACTCTCTCTCGTGGAACACCATCATAGGGAAGGTCAACTGGTTGACCACAAGCCTAATAATCCTCAGGAAACTCCTCATACACGTTGTCATCTGTTACCCATCTGGGATTTTTATCCAAATAAAGAAAATAAACAAGCGTAAGTACTTCCCGTACTTAACAAGATAACATGGGGTTATGTAGCTAAAAAAGGATGACACTAGTTTACTATAGTTAGCACTTTTAGTAAGTCAGGATTTTATTACCAATTATTAACAAGTTATGCTTAAGCTCCCTTTTAAACCCACTTAATCAGATATCAGCACCATTTGGATCATATCATCATAAACCATCATAAGTGGACAACAATGAGTACCCAATTATTTTGTGAGTTTTCGGGGCCGCTCGTGACTGTGAGCATGGCTGTTATAACAGTTTGTAACCCTCTACAGAGGTGGTGCACATTCACCGCGAGTCGTGATTCCCATATGCCCAGGTTAATTACTCCCATGTCACTGCCAAGGTGAGCGGGCAGGGTACACTATGAAGCCATTTCATAGGTTTCTCTAACAAGTTAGGGCCGCTAGGTTTCCTCGGCAGGCAGATTTAGGAACCCCCCTTTCCTATGGCACATATCCATCACGGCTATACACATAGGAATAGAGGCAGTCCTATACCCAATGTGGCAAGCCCCTCTTGCGCCATAAAGGTAACCTCTAACAAGCTAGAAAAGGTCCTATTACTGAGCTAAAGTTAGAGCCAAATGACTCTCATGGTTGCACTGTCAGTCCCAGCTTTTGCCGACAGATAAGTCCTTATGGAGGGCCGGGAGCAACATGATCAAAAGTCATTTGCACCTTCGCCCTATGGATCAATTGTTATGATTCATGTTATGCTTTTAGTTCCATAGAACCATTCACCATCATATAGATCATGTTTAGATAGAGCACTAGCAATCTACCCATATGTAATTAACCCATAGGAGTCAAGGGAACAAGTCATCAAATGACTAGAATGTCCTTATGGTTATCATAGTTAGACACATGCACATGAGTAAATGATTAAAGTGAATAGGATATTAAGGTAGGCCCATGCTATACTTGCCTTGGTTCACAAACTCTTGCTGGTCCTACTGGTCGTCAAAGAACTCTTGATCTCCAACGTTCTCCTCACCGTCTGAACGCGACAAACACGACAACATACAACATTCCACAGGCATTCATGCAAAGCAAACAATCCTACAGTTAGAATAGTACACCAATAGTATAGAAAACAAGATAAAATGTTTATGAAAATAATCTACGTCTCGCTACGATCACGTCAACACGAAGTTCACGAAAAACAGAGCTAAAACACAAAAGTTATGATTTAAACGAGATTTCCTATAGCAATTTATTTAATTAAAACTAATCATGAAATTTAAAAGTTGCAAACTTGATTTACAGTGGTACTAACACGTAGATTATGAAATTACAAAGCTAACGCAATTTGAATGGATCAATACGGAGCTAAAACGATGATTTTATAAGCAAAACAGTACAAATGACATTTATGTAAATACTGAAAACGTACTTTGAACTAAAACAGTTTAGTTCACATTTTCAAAAGAAGAAAGCGTACTCGGGAATTTGCGCTATGGACTGCGGGTCCAATTTGTTGAAAACTGAGGGGTTCTTTAGAAATTTGACCCACGAAGGGGTATCGGCTTACGTGAGCCGTAGGATCAAGATCGGACGGCCTGAATTAGATCTAGGGGAGAGAGAAGGAGACGCCAGCGCCAGAATAGTGCGGCCACGACGGCTCAGCCACGGACGGCGGCGAGAGCACGCCGGCAAGCTCGGTATAGGGGCTAGGGCCCATGGTTTTCCCAACCGAGAGGACCAGGGGAAGAGGGGGTGAAGGGGGACTTGCCAAGGTCGAAAGAGTGGGTGGAGGACATGGCTGGCGGGGTGGTCGCCATGGCCGGCGGCGTGGAGTTCTTCGGCACATGCAAATAGGGCACAAATGGCCATGAAACAAGAAAGTAACGAAACTGGAGGAGAGAGGGGAGTACGGCGATGCTCACCACGGCAAAAATCAGAGCGGAGACAGCTCGGGGACGGTGGTTCGCGTGGAGGGCGAACAACAGAACCAGCGAACTCGGCGCGGCGGTTGCTGGGGCTTCCTCGGTGCTCGGTGAATGCGAAAACGGAGCAGGGAGCAATAGAGGAACGCGCGCGCGGGGGGGGGGGGGGTCGGCTCCTTTAAATCGAGGCCGAGGAGCGGGGAGGGGCGCCCACGTCGCGAGAAGAGCGGGCGCGGGGCGACGGTTGCTCCAGGCACGCGTAGGGCGTGCGGGAGGAGGTGGGGGACGGCTCTGATGAGCGGGGCCAGGTCGTCAGCCGTTGAGGGAAAGAGGAGGGCGCGACGGCAGTTTCCAACTCACCCGGTTGGGCCGGCCCAAGCAGGAACGGGAGAGGGGGAAAGGGAAGGCGCGCGGGCCGGCGGTTTGCTGGGTTGGCGCGGAGGAGTTGGGCCAGCAGCCAACTGGGCCAGCGGGAGGGAGACGCCGAGTGGGCCAAAAGCAAGGGAAGAAAAGAAAAAGGAAATTTATTTCTTTTCAATTTTTCCAAAGCAGTTCAAAATACAATTTCAACTCAAATCGAAATCCGACTTCAAGTCAAGCAATACAAAATATTGTGCAACAGCATGAATGCACACTCATTGTTGTTAGCCTTATATTTGGTTTTATTTTTAATAAAACTATTATTTCCTAAATTCAAATTCCCACAAAATGCAGAATTAATCATTTTCTCCTATTTCAAAAGACTAAAATTTTGGGTGTTACAACCTTGCCTTTGTCCTTCGACGTGGGTGAGCGCATCCACACAAACCCTCTCTATCTTATTCCCTGTCATACATCGCATGAACCCAGATTTTGGCATGAAACTTCTGTTTGTTTCGCTGCAGACGTATTATCAGTGGATATCTGTTCTGTCCATGGGGCCAGCAACCTTCCTGCTCCACCGCCCCATGAGCCCTAGTAGCATAGCTGCCGTCCAACCCCCTGCTCCAGCAGGTGTCGATCGGCCATGAAGTTCAGCTAGCAAAGACTCTGCGTTCTTTTCTTCTTCATGCTTGTAAGATCGATCAAATCCATAGGTGCCACGTCTGAT
The DNA here is from genome assembly GCF_019320115.1 of Miscanthus floridulus. NCBI lineage: Eukaryota > Viridiplantae > Streptophyta > Magnoliopsida > Poales > Poaceae > Miscanthus > Miscanthus floridulus. Next base: position 48,856,006 of record NC_089587.1, read on the forward strand.
CAGCACAGAACTCCAACCAAAATCACCGTTGCATGTGAGTATCTATCACTTTGCATTTTAGGTCCCTCTTTCTTTGTAATCCATTCATTGTTCTTCATGTCTTTTGGAGCTTACAATCTGACATGCATCTGTTAGCTTACTTCCTCACGAGCTATCAACTTTTGAAGTCACCATATCAGTATAAGTATATATCATATCTAGTCTACGGTTTAAGTAGTTAAATCTTATACCACCGTTTCATAGTGTATTATCTATTTTAATTCTTTTCTTTTGGGTTAGCTTAGTGCGGAAACGACCTACGTGTAAGAATCGACGATCATCATGTCATGTGTTTATAACGTTTGTAAATAATTTAAATATTAAATTGTTTAATGTTAATGCAAACTAGTTTTTTAATGTAAAAAGAACATAGGACAATATCGATCTTTCATGATTAATTGCTAACAAAAATATGTTTCTAAATTATAAGTTGCTTAGTTCAAACATGTTTCATATGTGATAATATTTATTAGATATAATATCATTAGCTTCAACTCTGGTTTTTTAATTAAAATATGATTTGTCTAATCTAAAATAATTACTTTTCTCATGATTTTGTTTAACTAAAATAAATCAAGCTTGTAGTCTCTTTTCTTTTATAATATAAAACTCTCAGTAGTCGTATCTTTTTAACGATAGTTTCGTTATTGTCGTTTTTTGTAATCTCGTGACCGTAGCAACTAGCTTTCTTTTAGGACGTTGTTTTCTCTCGTGTGGTGTACTGCTCTTAGTCGTCTCTATTTGTTTGCTTGTATGTTTGTTGGTGTGCTATGATTTGTGAGTAGAAGAGTTGTCCGTAAGCGCCGGAGACCGAAAGGACAGAAGATCGAAGGTTCTACGAGGAGTTGACCATTAGTTGTAAAGTAAGTAGAAGGCAAGTATAGCATGTGATCTTCCTTGTTGTCTTATACACCTTTAATCATTTAATTCATACTGCATGTGTCTACCTTGACTGCCACTAGGGATTTCCTAGTACTTTGTTACCTTATACCTTGATACCTTTGGGTTATTGCATTGGGTAGTATGATGCTAGTGCTCAACTACAACCATGATCTTGTAACTTGACTAATGTAATACGCAATAAACATTAAAAGATGCTTTTTAGCAATATGGAACAAGGGTGCTAGAGCATTGGGCTTTTTTATGGTGCTCTAGATTCCTCTCCCTAAGGACTCTGTAAGTGATCATCCGGGACTTACAGTATAACTGTGAGGGCTATATGGCTCTAGCTTTAGCTCAGTATGAGGACCTTTTATAGCTTGTTAGTGGTTACCTTTATTGGCGTAAGAATGGCTTACCGAATCAGGTATAGGACAGCCTCTACTCTTATGTGTATAGCCGTGATGGAATTGTGCCATTCGACAGGGGGGTTCCTATATCTGTTTGCCAAGTGAATCTAATGGCCCTAACTTGTTAGACGAACCTTTGAAAGGCTTCATAGTGAACCCTACCGACCTTCCTAGGTAGTGGGTCAAGAGGCTGATCACCTCGGGCGAAAGGGTAAATCACGACTCACAGTGAAAGTGTACAACCTCTGCAGAGTGTAAAACTGGTATATCAGCCGTGCTCATGGTCACGAGCGACCTTAGAACCCTTACGGAATAGATGATGAACACTGATGATAAAGATGCTCATTAATGGTTAATTGTTTATGTTATTCATTATTCATGTTTACCTGATCATGTGTTTATGGGCTTGTGATAAACTTGTTGCTACTCAATTGCTAAAATCATGACTCATTAAAGCTAATCGCAGTTAAACCGGTGTTAGCCTTTTGAGCCTCATGAACCCCATGTTATATTTGTTGAGTACGACATGTACTTATGCTTGCTTTATTTTTCACATATTTGGATAAAAATCTCAGATGGGTATCAGATTGTTAGTTTGGAGGAATTAGGCTTATGATCAACCAGTCAGTTATCCCTGTGGATGTGGAGTCTTCACCTGAAGATCAGAGTTGCCTTTCCGCTATCTATACTCTGAGGTTATAATCTTTATACTAATACGCTATGTATTTAAGCATTGTCTTTTGATATTACCCTTATTTATAGCTATATGTGAGATTTGACTTCCTGGGCTCACATATGGTGTGTATCTGGTTTTGTTCTTAAAACCAGGTGCGACAGTTAATTAAAGACCTCATTGAGTTCTTGAAGTGAAATAAGGAAAGTGTACTCCTAAACGGATCAAGAAATAACTTTGTTTATATGACATAATCATGTGAATGAAGTAAGATATAAGTGTCTCCTCGTTCATAGGCTTTCTAAATAGTTCTCGAAATTATGGCAGTAAAGTTCATGCCATATTTCGAGGGGGAGAATATTAAGATCAATTAAGAAAAATACTCTTCATTAAGAGTGAGATAAAGATCAATTAAGAAAGATACTCTTCATTAAGAGTCAGATAAAGATTAATTAAGATGAATACAACCATTGGAGGAGTACAACGGTCACAACAATGATACATCTAAGCAGAGAAATAGCTAAATTCCTAGACCTTTTAAAGTTCTAATAGAAAGATAGCGTAGTCAGCCTCAAAGATGTTAATGTGGTGCTTAAAGCGCCATATGAGGTTTTAACAGATGAAATCCAAAATAAGATATTTGAAGATACACTATCTTTAGAAAAGATGAGAAGATCTAGGGGAGCATGGTATATAGAGGTATGTAGAGAGCTAAGACTTGAAGAGAAGAGGGACTACATGCCCACTCCAGTGACTCAGGAGCAACAAGTTTCTCAATACCTGTTGATGTTGTGTGAGTAATACAACATATGTTGTTAGCTCTTCGAAGAAGATGAATAATATAAACAAGGATCTTGTAATACAGGAGCCTATAGAATCAATTGTCTCTTGGCAATAAAGAGCAACAATAGCCCCATATGAAAGTGCCAGTAGTTGAGGCCCTAGAAGGTCTCAAAGAATTAGTAAACCAGTTTTTTCTGATGACTATAAAGTCTATGTTAATAAAGAAATTCAAATAGAGGGTGATCCCACCTCATTTGAAGAAGCCATGAGAAGCATTTACTCGTTTAAATGGCAAGAAGCTATGGAAGTTGAAATGAATTCGATGAATACCAACGATGTTTAGGACTTAGATGAAATTCCTAATGGAGCCAAAATAGTAGGCTATAAATGGGTCTACAGGATAAAATGTGACTCCAAAGGGAATGTAGAAAGATATAAAGCATGACTTGTAGCAAAAGGCTTTACACAAAGAGGATGAATAGATTACGATGAGAGTTTTCTCTCCAGACTCATGCAAGGATTCTTTAGAATTAAAATGGTGTTATTGGCACATTACGATTTAGAGTTACATCAGATGGATATAAAGACGACATTCCTCAATGGCGATTTGTATGAAAACATTAACATGGCACAACCCAAAGGTTTTGTCATGGAAAAAAATGTATGGGATGCCGCCTGTAGAAATCCATTTATGGGTTTAAAGTAAGTCTCTAGATAGTAGTATTTGGAGTTGATGAAACGATAAGAAAGTTTGGGTTTTAAAGAAAATGAGAAGGACAATAGCATTTATGGGAAGTTCAAGAATGGAAAAATCATTTTCCTCATCCTATGAATAGATGACATTCTACTCACTAGTAGTGATGTTAATCTATCATTGGAGAACAAGTTTTGTCCTTAAGTTTCAATGTGAATGATCTTGGTGAAGCGCCATTGGTTCTAGGAATCAAAATTCACCGAGATAGAAGAAAAGGGGGTATTAGGACTATCGCAAAAGCATACTTGGAAAAGATTCTAAAGAAATAAAGTATGCATACGAGTAAACCTACGCTTGCTCCTATAGTCAAGGGTAATTGATTTGGAAACTTTCAGTGTTCCAGGAACTGATATGAGATCGATCAAATGAACATGGTTCCATATGCTTCAGCTGTTGAAAGCTTAATGAATGTACAAGTAAGAACTTACCCTGACATAGCTTACGTATCCGAGATATTTTGGCAGAAGTCTAGTCTAGATATAGATCACTGGAATGGAGTTAAGAATGTCTTGTAATTTTTGCAAAGTATCATAGGCCTCATGCTGAGTAAGAAAGAACAAGTACTCTCAAATAGTTGTGGGTGCAAATGTTAAGTTTTGGCGAGATGTGTAGTGAAATCCACAGTAGTTGCTAACACTCGTAGTTGGAGTATTATTGTGGAAAAGCTCCAAACAAACAATTGTGGTGTCATCAGTGATGCATACCATAGTATAGCTTGACATGAGGCTTAAGGAACATGCAAAAGGAGGTTAAGGGAATTAGTACCTAGATTTAACAATGGTAGTCAACAACAATGACCATTTAAAGTAGTTAACTCCTAAGACAACAGGTTAAGTGTGCTGTCAAACACATTGACACTAAGTTATATGTTGTAAAGGAGAAAATCTAGAATCATTTTAAAAGCATTAAGAACATAAGTACCAAGTAAGTACTTGCGGATCCGCTTACCAAAGGCTTACCACCCAGTTCATTCAGAGAACACATAGTCGACATGGGTTTACGGGAAAGCTTATGATTTCTGGATACTAAAGGCCAAGTTAAGTATCTATTTCAAAATAGAGAGGTGCATTATAGCTGTTAAATCTAATGGTAACTGACTGTGACGAAGAGGCACGCTCTATGCACTAATCTATGATGGAATGGGAAAAAGAAAAAAAAAAGTTAAGTTTAAGTCATAAGGTGAGATCAAGGGGGAGAATGTTAGGTTGATCTCCCTAGATCCGTGCCCTAATCGGGGATGCTCAGCCTTTCTACTGGCTGATGGGCCCTCGTCATGCAGCGCCATAAAAGGACGGTGGGGGCTGGGGCACAAGACAAGAGATTCACTACAGCCGCCAGTTCCCCACCGAGTCTAACCCTAGTCTACAACATTGCTTTAAGGCTCTAGATCAAAGAATCAAAGAATTTTGAGATTTTGAGATTGAAACAATGGTCCATGAAACTGAAACCCTAAGCTCAGTTTCAGGTTTTGAAACAATTTTATTTAACCAACTTTGAGCAATTAATTAGAAGCTAAGCATGGATCAAACATTACAACTAATTGCTCATTTTCAAAGCTCAAGCATAGCATCAAACAATGGAACAAAGTTTGGACAGATTTTATTTATGAAAATTCATTTAATAATTCCCCAAAGTTTGAACCCACTAACTGCATTTCAGGGACTTGGGCACCAAGGCTGTGTGAGAAATAATTAGTGAATTCAATCTTGGAGCTCAAATTTGAACATATTTGACTTAGAAATATTATCATCTTTGATTCCACATTATAAAGCACACTTTGTACTACAACTTTTATTTTAACAAAATTTTACTTGTTTAAGCAAATTCACATATTTAAATTAAGAAAGTTTCTTAATCACTTTTATTGGCATCATCTCATGCAACATGTAAAACATGACATATACAACATATGAAATATATGAATGCTATAAATGAAACATGATTGGCCACCCGGCGCTCCCCCAGCGAGGCCCCCAGCAGGCACAGCTCCAGCTCAGAATGCTGAGCTCTCATGCATGTCGGAAGCAGCAGTAGGATTTAAAATTGTGCAAAATGGTCTAAAAAAAGGGTGCAAAAAATAGTCTAAAATGTAAAAAAAATGGTCCTAAAGAAAAAAAAAACACTTCTGTAGAACAACAACCATGTTAAAAAGAAAAGAAATGGCCCCTAAACATGTCTCTACCGGAGGGAGAATGGCGCCACAGACCGCAAATGAAGGAGGGGCAAAATCATCCTTTTGCGTTTGAGTTAACACCGTTATATGCCAAATCTTACGGTAGTGTCATTTTGGGAACAAAAAATTGAAGCGAGGCCAGATAAGGAAGATTTCAAATTTGAATGCTAAAAAGTTTTTTTGGTTGTCAAATAAGGAATTTTGGGACGACTGCACAAAACTTTGGGAGTACTAAATTGCAAGATGGGAATGAAAATTTTCAGATAACACCAAAATATGCCACATCACTAGCCAGCATGGCGTTTTATTTTGCCTATGTGTCGCGTTCGTGAGCAGTTGTGCATTCACCTGCCAAGTTATTGAACTCATATGTACATTTAGAAAAATGATGTACCTAAGTGCACCCCAGTGCCAAGTTTATGTACTAGTTTATGCATTTTACTCTTTTTAATTTTCTATACGTTGTCCATTGATCACGAATACTGGGCCACTCTTTGTTCCACTTGCTTGGTTCGTTCACAAATACTCCCTTCGTACTATAATAATTAACTTTTTGAAACTTTTTGCTAAAAGAAACATGTATCCTCGTCTTCTTTCTTTTCCCGAAGTATATCTCCTGGATTTGACGCAACCGTGATTAGCTTCCGCGCTAGGAGCTAGTGTCTCATATTTTTGTAGAATGTTATTTTTTTCTAAAATAATTTTTAAACTTAAAAATATGATTTATTTTGGGACAGATGAAGTATATCGTTAAATTAACAGTTATGTGAGATGTGTCGGTAAAAAATAACCAGCCAGGAGGTATGTGGAGTAAAAAAATAATATTCCATGTATATATTTTTAAATATTACAAGTTTTATGAAAATCCAATTAGTTCAAATTCAAATAAATCTATATCTATATCTATATCTATATCTATATCTATATCTATATCTATATCTATATCTATATCTATAAACCCCACTAATATCTCTATCTCTATCTATAAACCCCACTAACTTTCAATCTTTGCACTCTATCTATAAACCCCACTAACTTTCAATCTTTGCATCCAAGCTATCAACGTATTACACTTATACTCTACTAAGGGCGTGTTTGGCAGAGCTTCTTGCGGCTCCGAGTCCTCTTACACATCATACTGTAACAATGCTATTCACAGGAGTCGTTTTTTTGCTCTCCTGCCAAAATGAACGTGGATCCGAGAGAAGCCACGATTTATGTCTCATCTGGCTCTGGCTCCTCCAGAACGGTAGTGGAACCGAAGCCCAAAGGAGCCTAGCCAAACAAGGCCTAAGTACCACATTATCTTCTACCAAGTGTATTTACTACTTTCAGTCTATCAACATATAAGACATCGACGTCATACTATTTGTTTAGCCATCACATCCTCGTATAATTGGATCTAATATTCTCTAATCTCTTTATTACTCCCTTCATACCAAATTATAAGTCGTTTTGGCTTTTTTAGATAGCATAGCAAAAACTATGTATTTAGAAAAGTCAAAACGGCATATAATTTGCAAGAGAGGTGGTAGATTCTTATATTAGCTTGCCCAATTTTAACACCATATCTCATACACGCACAACAATTTTATTCTAAAAATGTCCCGTTGCAATGCATAGGGTATTCCTCTAGTTAGTTCGATCTTACTAAATGTCATATATTTAATGATAGGAGTATCAATCATGTCCACTCGTCTGCAAAATACAAAAGAAGACATGTACTATTTGAAAGCATAATTGTCTGGGAAAGATTAAAAAGTAATAATATATAATAGTTCATAGTTTGTTTGGACTTCAGTATAAAAAAACAAAGCTTGGGCCATGTCATGTCAAAGTCGTAGTGCCATCCAATGAACAAAAAAAAATTATATATCCGAAGTAGAAATCCCATCACCCATGGCCATGATTAAACTCCTATAGTTGTTGCATCCAGTAAAAATAATTGCATCCAGTAAAATCCCTGTGTTCTCGATATTGGCCCCTTTCGCTTCGCTGAAAAAATAAGGCGAAACACTGTTCCAGCTGATTTGTTGTGAGAGAAAAATACTGTTCCAGCTAAAAAAATAAGCTGAAAAGTACGGATTATAAGAGAAACGAATAGGGCCATTGACTACTAATGGCTAATTAAATATTTGGTTTCGAAACATAAAACTCACATATATAGATTGCCTTGTTGAAAAACATATTACTTCCATAATCTCAAAACCTTGTTGAGTTTATAAATATATTTTAATTGAAATAGTTGCCAAAGATATGTATTAGAGATTATGTCAGTTCAAAACACCAATATTTTTACCAGAGGGCGTATTCTTTCAGGGGCCAGCTGGATCATAAACACATGCATTTCTGCAAATTTATCTTTTCGAACCTAGACTTATTACTAGTACAGTACAACCTTTTAATTTTAAGTGAAAAGGTAAATATTATTCAACATAATAAATGAAATTTTAGTTTGCTCAATTTTCTCTATTGCAAACCGTTGAAAGGCACACTAGACATTTATTGTTATTAGTTTAATGACTGCCAACTGCATATAACTTAAATTGCATGACGTGCGCTGAAGTAAATTTTTAAAGGAAAGATGTAGGCTAGCAGTTAATATCACTGGAAGATGGTGGGGACGGTACCTTGTTCAAATCACAAGTTGGACAACACAACTACTATGACCGGCCATATACTTTTCTAACAACAAAGGTAAACAAAATAGCAAGATCATGTTCTTACTTAGTCAGACATATCTATACTTTTCCTGGTGATGCCATTCACTTGGCTATACCATATGTAATGCACACTAGTAAATTGAAGAAGAAATAGGAGGTAGTTCCAAGCTGCCATTAGGTCAGGGTTCCTGAGCTCACATGTCTTTAGGAGTGGGGCTACCTACAACACCCTCCCTCATGCTTTCGGTTGGAGCCACCTAATTTGGCATCAACTTATGCCAGCCCCAACAAACTACCCTCACAAAGGGCACAAGATATGCATGCATTCCCAAGAAGAGGGGGGAAAGGGAAGAAAGGACGATCTTGAGTGTTAAGAAAGAACAAGATCTTTGGACTTGGCTTTGGCTTATTGATTTGGAAGATCAAAGATTACAAGCCATGGCCTGAAATCATGAGTTGCTGTGGGCTTGGGGAAAGGCCCCAAGTGAGCGAAATATGGTGGTGGTGGTGATGATCACTCGCTACCAGGATCCGGATTTTTCTTGATGGATTAATGAGCTCCTTTAGTTTCTTTAAGTACACGGCACATGGTGAAATTAGTGGGTCTTGGTGCACTCAGGATGGACCAAGTGCGCTTTATGCGTCTCAAGCGTTGCCCTTTGTCATCTCCTTTACTTTCCTAGAATTGGATGTTGTGCTGCAAGCCGGGAGCAGCATATGACATGTGTATGGTATACTAAAACACCATAGATTCTGGTTATGGAAACCTAGGGGTTGCTCTATTCTCTGCTCCTAGGACCTAGGACCTATCCAGCTCGATGACATGGACAACTGGGGCAGCCTAAACAGCGGACACTCACCAAGCTAGCTAGGAACCCTGAGTACTAGAATAGACTACATCTTAGATGGTGGTGGTGGTTTTTTTTATCTTACTACTATTATTACTTGCATGATTATGACCATACCGGTTGAAACAGGGTGAAAAATAACACATATCGATGCATATTTCTGAAATTCCAATCTTCTTACCCCACCAATGTCATTGCATATTTCCGAAATTCCACTCTTCTTTCACCTTCCTACCTACCAATAGCATTGTCTCCAGAAATTAATTTGACTAGGACAGTATTACAAAACCACATCTCAGCCCTCATTGGATTATAGGGTAAATAAAAAAAAACATAGTTCTCATTCTGATTGAGTTACACCTTCCCACCAATAGCATTGTGTACAGAAATTAACTTGGAAGTTACACCTTCCTACCAACAGCATTATCTACAGAAATTAACTTGACTAGGATAGTATTATCGAACCACATCTCAGCCCCATTTGGATTATAGGGTAAATAAAAGAAAAACATAAAGTTCTCATTCTATAGATTGAGTTACTATAGTTCCATTTGGTTCGCAAGAACCATTTGCATAAAAAAATAGGAAACTTTCCTTTGCGTTTGATTCCATAGAAAAATCACAGAAAAAAGAACATCCATTAAAACTTCATTGTTTCTTGTTTTGGTAAAAAAAAATGCAACTCATCCAAACAGCTATTCCTACAAAATTCCTGTATCTTTCATTTCTCTATTTTGAATTTGCATTCCTGCCCTATTCATGTATTTGGGCCTTAATGAATAACAATTTAAGATTTTCTTTTACAATCAAACATCATACATGTGCAGAGAACAGTAGCAATTGAGATACTCCTAAAGCTGTCCATACGACAACAATCTATAACAATTTAAACTTTAAACTTAGCTTTACATGGATCAGGAGTGGGCAGAGATGCTTACATCAATTTTACATTGTTCCTAGTTGGCACAAGAAGCCATCCAGAATCTTTGTTCAGAGTACAGCTTCTGGACTGATGCTGAGCCCAGTATTGAAAGGACCGTAGCACACATTCAGCAGACAGCTCCATGCAATGCTTATTATTACAAACAAAACCTTTGTGCCAGGGCTTGTTGATACAATAGCCACCTGAGGCTGAGCTTCAGACCGAATTTACAGATTTATCTTCCAGGACGGATGAGGCAACATCAACTGTAGCGGGTGCCATGGTTTACCAGCAATAGGCTCCTTGCCATCCACATGTACATTGATCATGGCAGAGTCATCAAACTCTGCACTGCGTTTTCTTTTAGGAGCCTGGCCAAAGGGGCATCATGATATCAAATACGATTCTTCTTGTGCAAATAACAAATGTCAACTACATATAGGTAATAACTAACTACAGGATCAGTCAACATCTGGTCTATATAAAGTTTCCTTGTGGCCAGTTAATTTGCATGACATTTTATAAGGAATAATTGTGCCTTCAAGACTATATGAATCAGGTGAGGGAACTGTAAAAGAATTTTACAAAGCCCATCTCAGGCATCAATAATAATAAGATTCTGTTTGTTGTAGACCTCAACCTCACCAGCAAGTATAACTACACCTTTGCAATCCATGGCCTTGTCCACCAGAATCTCACTGTTTGCATAGTTTCGATTTTCCTAGTGTGACAAGATGTTTGTCCCCACATATCCAAGCATGTAGGAGCAGCCATCCTTGCTCCAGCCATGTTGCATGATGAGATGTGGCAGAATCATACATAAAAAAGGGAACATTTCCATATCTAACCTGTAAATTTCATTTATTTGGATTTTAGCCTGCAAGACAAACTATGTTACTACATGTGAGGCCTATTCCTGTAGGCCAATAGTTTAATTATCAGGTCAAAAAATGTCACAGGAACCTGTGGTGCAGGCAGCAATAACCACCATACATGGCAGCAGTTAGTGCATTGCATGTAGGGACAGGGGTACTGCATGAATTAAGGAGTCCTTTATCAACAAAATATACATTAACAAAATCTCACTATCTGTAAGCACAAAAAAATTGTTGCCAATTCCAGAACTGAAAATCCAGTTACCAAAATTTAGTGGGTCTCCAGCTCATTTTTGTTCTGGTGGGCATTTTGCAGAGGCACAAACATCATTATTAGTTTAAAAAAAGAATCAATCTATTAGTCAAAAACAAGTATTTCAGCCAATGAAATAACAACTTTCTTTTTTGTGATCCATATATGATTCCGATTTGATTATTGCAATTTCCTTGTGTACTAATCAGCAACCCTACATCTGTTTAATATTTAAAACACAATCCAGGAAGCACATCGAAAGAGAAATGTGCTTTGGGAAAATTACTTTTTGGCATATCTGACATGACAATTCACAGAATTAACAGACACGTCAATGTCTGTATCCAATAATATCTGAATGAGGAAGTGTATGATACCAAAGGGAATAAGGAAATCTCATGGGGAATGGATATAAGCAGAATATGAAAAGGTTGGCCAATTTTGAACTTTGAATTAAGATTGCACCTTCTCTAAACTGCATTAGCTAAATATATGGAAACCCCAAATAGGTCATATTTCCTTACAAACATTAAATGGCAGCACAACCATAGGCAACAAATGCAAATGGGAGTAATCAGGTGCAGATTATAACAGAATCACCTATAAAACTCGACAATAAAAAAAAGTATTACTTAAAGCAAGCAGCAAAAAACAAACATGAAGAAATTTCAATGGAGGTAGTTAATGCATTAAGACAGGATGTTGGTTACTATCAAGTTCCTATTTCCTAATAAAAGTAAAAAACACCATACCCCTTGCAACGTAGCATAAACAAATCAGCTTTCTTCATCATCAGTTTGAGTTGCACCTTTCCTCGATTTCCTCCTTGAATGTGGAGATTTCCCTTGAACAGGATAAACCATGCAGATAAGCAAATAATATAATATAATGTTGAAGTTAAGCAAAGGAAATTACTATACTACCCATCACAAAGGATTTTGCATGTGCACACATGGAGAAGGAAACAAAAGATTGTTCATCCTCTGGATATATCATTACATTCATGAAAACATATACCATTGTTTTTAAGGCGTCGCCTAGGCGACGCCTAGGCGTCCAGGTGTACCCAGCTCGCCTTGGGAAACAGTGGCGCCTTGTGGCCTGGGCGTCGCCTAGGCGCTGCCTAGGCGTCCAGGCGTACCAAGCACTCGCCTGGACGCCTAACCGCCTTTAAAACTATGACATATACAACTAAATCAATATAACTAATAGCTTTAACATATGGAACAGAAAACATCATACCAGTATCTACCTTGAGAGATGAAACTGAAAAATACAGAAGATAGCTGCGACCAAAATGACACAACCACGATAACAGTTTGTTCTAACTTCTAAGACATCAAAAAACCAACTACGATAGATTAGCTTATACAGCACATGTATGCATCCTCTTATAAGTTCTTTCTTTTTGTACTTTTTTTAACTCATAACAGGTTTATATTCCATTTACTTGAGGATGATGGAGAGGTGAAAACAGCATCAATTGTAACATTTTTAAAGAGTGCTGTCCCAAGAACTATTTATTCCAAACTAAGCTCTAAAGGTAGCAGCAACAAAATTCGGTTGGTCTTAGAGGCATGCCTATATATCGAATCACACTGTCAACCACCAAAACAGGTGATTATGTAAACAGATTAGTGCTACATGGCTTGGCTTTGCAAGTTAGAATAAATGGTCCAGGACATTCAAGAATCAACCGCTTGCCAACCAAAGCACCATGGAGACTTGGCATCCTAATCATTGGAAGTCTTGGACAACCCTTGTGCAGCAGATAGCCATGTCATGAGTGAAAGCCACCGGATAAACCTTTGCAGTGCGTTTAATACTTGGACAATAGTCACCAGCAGAAATGCCAAGACAACTAGCTTTGGGAGCATCATCGCTTAAATGGACCAAGGCTAAATAATATTGCCCCAAAATTTTTCAATGCATCCATATATAAGAATCGGACCTCAACTTTTACCCTAGTGATGAGCACGGACCTGAATTTTATCCTCTTTGAAGGATTAGTTGTCTTATCATCTAAAATTTACAAATCTACATCCAGGAGAACAGTAAAAGATCTTTCTTCTTCCTCAAAACAACTGGGTTATGAGCCAAAAAATAACATTACATGTGTAACACAAGAAACAAACATAGAGAATTGCATAGTAATATAAATTCAATATGTGCTTTCCCTAATCCACTCAAGAGACTGTCCTCCAGACAACAAATCTTACTATCCTTTTAATGGCGCATGCTGGATACTCATTATCTTTGAGTTGATTGGGGCCATATCTTTGGAAGTCAACAGAAAGCGACGAAGAACAAGAAAAAGAGGCACTAAGCAGGTAGCCCGAATTTTTTTAATTTTTAGCCTTTTTTTTGAAAGTTTTTCACAAATACGCCCCTGGAGGAAAGATTTCAGAATCTGGACCCTTAGCTCGGCGCCATCGTCGCTGGCGCCGAGCTTACACTGCTCGGCGCCGAGCTTACACTACTCGGCGCCATCGTTGCTGGCGCCGAGATCTTGGGCTCGATGCTGACATGGCGCTGATTTGGCAGGCAGCTCGGCGTCATAGACGCTGGCACCGAGCTCGACGCCGTAGACGCTGGCGCCGAGCTTGGCACCGTAGACACTGGCGCCGAGGTTGGCGCCCTGTACGGCCCCAACCGTAGACACTGGGTGATAAGATATGTAGGATGCCAGCATGCCGCTGAGGATGGCGTTGGCGTGCATGCTCTGCTCGCAAGCGAACAAAAATGCTAGTAACTCGAAATCATAGTTTCAGCGAGGCGCGACAAAGCACCAGCTTGTCCGGGCTCCCATGTCCGTTTGCTCGCTACAACGTCGCCGCGGCGGCGAGCGGAAATGACGCAAAACACCCTACACTGACACGTCGCCGCTATCTAATTACAGTTACAGGCGCACATCTATCGTTGTGTGTGATTGAGCAGACTAGCAAAGGGAGAAAAATATGGAAGCTAGCTGAACGATCGAAGAACCTTGCCTGCGCTTGCTTCCTCGCTCTCGCTCCTAGTTGTGCAGCGGGTTGGAGCCCTGCGGCACCAGCCTCTTGGACTCGCCGAGCACCGCCTCGGCGTCCCGGGCTGCCGCGGGGGAGGGGGGCGTAGCGCGCGCGCCTGCCATCGTCGTCGTCGTCGCCGCCGCCACCAACGCCACCCGCCCGTGCCTCCACGCTGCCACGTCCGCTCGGGGAATCCTGTGGCCGCAGCAGCCGAAGGAGGCGAGCTCGATCGCCAGCAGCAGAAGCATTGCCAGCAGCATGGCCGGTAGCCGTGCGCTCATGCCGTTTATCTCCATGTTCGGGGTCGGGGCCGTCGGGCCGGCCGCCGGGGATGTGGCTGGGAGCGAGCGAGGCTGCAGGGAAGGGGAGGACGCCAAGCGCTCTGGTACCGGAGGAGAGCGACTTTGTATGCGTCTGCTGTGCACGCTGCTGTGTTGCGCTGCGTGTCGTAGGCGAGTGGTGCCGGTGCGCGCTGCTAATAAAGACGGGGCCGGTCCGTTAGTCTGACTCTGCAGTTAGTGTGAAAGAAAGGGTGTGCTCTTGTCCGATGGAGAGGTGGTCACTTGACTCGCTGAAACAACGGCCGACCTAACCCATGTCCGATGGAGGGTGATGCCTGATCGCGAGACAAGCTTGTCGACGTGCCGGACCGAGGTAGTCGTTGCGTCCATTTTTGCCTACGCTTCTGTGCATGTCATGTCATGTCCCTGTATCTGTCTCTTAGTGGTCAGTGGATGAGTGGAATGTACAGTTACAGACGATTGATTTTCAAGATGGTGGATGTGTAGACACTAATCGGCTTCCTGTCTAAGGTGGTGTTTTGATCCAATGACTAAAATTTAGGAGGTGTGTCGGAAGGATGTTGCATGGAGTGTTCAGATACTAATAAAAAAACAAATTACATAATCCGTCAGTACTCCACGAGACGATTTTTTAAGCCTAATTAATCCATCATTAGCACATGTTTACTGTAGCACCACATTGTCAAATCATGGACTAATTAGGCTTAAAAGATTCCTCTCGCAAATTAGTCGTAAACTATGCAATTAGTTTTGTAATTAGTCTATATTTAATACTCCATGCATGTGTCCAAACATTCGATGAGACAGCGACTAAAACCAAACACCGCCTAAGGCCCGAATGGGAATGAAATTCACGTTGTCTAAAAAAACACTATTCGGCTGTAGTTGTGATGAGGATGGAGGGCCTTGCTTGCATTTTACACAGAAAAGCTTCAAAAGCGACACTGCCGCATTCCGCTATTGTTTGCTTTTATCCCATCACCATCGGTCTTACCTCAACTTTATCCGTGTTTATTTTATTTGAGGGAAAAATAGGCAAATCACCGCATAGTTACATGACGAATACATAGCTGAGCTTGCACCCAAGTCAATTCACAGTGGTTTCTGCCTGCGGCAGCGGGCCAGACCGACTTGTCTCCAAAGCCCCCAAAAGGCAGGCGGATTGATGACATGCCCACCAGGTTGCCGGGTTTGGGCCTCTCGGTCCAGCAGACGAGACGAGGAATGGATAGACGACGGACGATTGCGAGGAGACCCGGCCGTACAGGGCGCCGAGCTCGGCGCCAGCGTCTATGGTGCCGAGCTGCCTGCCAAATCAGCGCCATGTCAGCGTCGAGCCCAAGATCTCGGCGCCAACAACGATGGCGCCGAGCAGTGTAAGCTCGGCGCCAGCGACGATGGCGCCGAGATAAGGGTCCAGATTCTAAAATCTTTCCTCCAGGGGCGTATTTGTGAAAAACTTTAAAAAAAAGGCTAAAAAATAAAAAATTCGGGCAGGTAGCATGGCTCCATCCCAGTGTCTCCCACCCACCCCCAGCTCTGCAGCGCTGCTGTGCAAGGCGAGTGGCGCATCCAACCAAAAGATGGTAGGCTTTGTTGATGGTCGGGTCCTGCTGGTGCTGCCTTTCTTGAGCACAGGTGTGGCGAGCCGCAGGTGCTGGAGCCAAAACTGAAGACCACCGCCCTGGCCATCAGGCAACAAGGCTGATGGTGACTTTGTTCACCATGGCCACACATCAACAACACTGTCAGGTAAACATTCTCATACCCCAGAAGCACACGTCGAGATCTCCATGGCTACCTGGGACGTGGGAACCACTCCAGCAGGCAATGAATACAGCAAAGGGGGTCAGTTTGAAAGCGCTGCACTTCCGTTCTCATTTCCCAGATCAAACCCACCTTTCCCACTGGGATTGAATCGGCAGGATACCTATTTCCCTATCCCAGAGTCCCCTTGCTTCCCATTCCTCCACAACATTTCCCATTCCCACCCCACATATCCCATTATCCAAACGCCACCTGAAGCTAATTTGGTGGGTACTGGGAGTAACAGCTAACAAGCAACAGCCATATATACAGAGCAAGGCCAATACGCAGCAATAATCCTCCTACACATCAGATAAAATAGGATGCGTATATAATATAATTAAAGTGAGAAGGTTTGTCATTCTGACACAACGATCCACAGCTATTTGCTTAAAGCATGGCACCCATAGACCAGAACATGTGAAATTCTAAGCACCAGATCACGAACAGCACTCACCTTCAACGAAGAAAGAGGCCGAGGGCCAGCCGCGTGTGGTGGAGAAGCAAAGCACCGGCTCCTCCGTCATGGGCGCGTCGAGCTCCACGACTTCGACCGCGCCGCCAACGGCCCCGGCGACTCCCTCGGTGCCCCCGGCGGCTGCGATACCGCCCACGAGCTCGGCGCCCCCGGCGGCCGCGATCCGGCCCACGAGCTCCGCGACCCCGTGGGGGCGCCGCAGCGGGGGCACCCAGAAGGACCCTCCCGGTACGAAGGGGAGCCAGTCGGGCGCGGCGCGGCGCACCATGACGCCGTGGATGGCCTCCTCCAGGCGCCGGATCCCGACCACCTCGACCGACGGGGACGAGGGGGAGGAGCCGTGGGCCGAGGAGCCAGCGTCTTCCTCCGTGAGGTCGATCTCGATGATCTCGACCTTGGTGGCGAGGCCACGGATGGAGGCGGATGCGGCGGTGGTGGACGGGGAGGAGGCGGGGCGGGCTAGGGTCAGGGTTTGCGTGAGGAGGCGGGCCATCGGCGGCGGCGGCGGCGGAGGACGGATGTGGTGGTGATGGGGTGACCGGGCGAGATTGAGACGGAGGCGGAAGAGATGGGAGGGAACAAATGCCGCTGCTGCGGTAGTTCGTTCACGTAGTCGCCACGGACGATGTGGGGCCAAGATGTCAACGAGATGGTTTCTCACGTGGCCCTACATGTCACTGGGCAATATTAAAGATCGGTATAGTTGGCACACAAGGCTTTATTATATTCTCGAGAATCCTGTCCGTACGTTCCAATGAAAAAACAGAGACCTGCTAAAACTTAGGTGCATGAATTTTAATTTGTTTAGACGACGATTGCCTTGTATATTTTTACTAAAATTCTAGATTTGGTTCATTGCAATTTATGTAGGCATAGTTTGCGTTTTTTTGGTTTCGAGAATAAAAACACGTTACACAAAACTATAAATCGAATAAAATCCAATCCATGTTGGTACAAAGACAACTAACAATTAACAATTATTTCTATTGTCCGACAAGGACAAAAATTTGCTATGTTGTAAGGAAAATGGACCCTAGGCCCATTTACTTTGGATTTTGGTGTTCGATGACCAACACAACCAAATTGGACTAATGAATTTGCAACTGATTATTTTGTAGTTCAATAGGATGCAAGACGTGACTTGAACGAAGGCGACGTGATGATCCGATGATCAACACCATAAGCAAGACCTCAGAAGCACAAGAAAAGACCCAAGATATCAAGCAAAGTCCAAGCACGAAGATAGAAACCAAGCCGGACATAAGATCGCGAAAAAACGAGCTCATAGAGATGACCGGACGTTGCACAGGACGCTGCACCGGACGCCCCGATGCATAGGACGCTGCATCGGACGCTGCACCGGACGCTCCGATCAAGAGGCTCGAGAACAACAGAGTCAACAGCTGCACCGGACGCTGCACAGGACGCTGCACCGGACGCTCCGATGCATAGGACGCTACACCGGACGCTGAGTGTCAGAGTCCGGTCAACATCAGTAAGGTTCCAGAGAACCGTTTTCGTGACTGGATGTGTCCGGTCAGTGCTGACCGGACGCTGGTTAGAGTCCGGTCAGTAGCAGAAAAGCGGGATTTCGTCCCCAACGGCTACTTTTTTAGTGGAGCTTATAAATAGACCCCCAACCGATCATTTGAGGAGTGTGGAGCTGAGGAAACATACCAAGGGTGTTGATACACTATTTTAGTGATCTCTATTTGCATAGTGCTTAGTGTTTTATTAGGTGATTAGCGTAGGTACTTTGCGAAGTGCTTAGGTTGATTAGACCACCGCTTATGTGCTTGCTCTAGGTTTAGACCTAGTGTTTAGTGAGGTTTACATATCTCTTACCACTCGGTGTTTGCGCGCACCATTATTGTACATCGGAGGGGCTTGTAGTCTTGCGAGATCACACCAACCGTGTTTGTTGTATGGCCGTCACCGTGTACCGGAGGGAACAAGACCCGCGGTGTTCTGGCCGGAAGCTTGATAGTGAAGACGGCAGGGAGCATCCGGGAGAGGCTTGCCGAAAGGTACGTCGAAAACCCACTTGCGCGTGGAGAAGGCCCGAGGCTATCCACGGAGTTACCCGATCGGAAGCTTGGCCCTTGCGATGGGCTCCAACGAGGACTAGGGGGAAGCTTGCGCGCTTCTCGATACCTCGATAAAAATACCGAAGTCGTCGACGAGAGTTTGTATATCTCTACCTTGCTCTTTAGCTTCTGCATTTACATTGATTACATTACTCCTTTTGCGGTAGAGATAGCAACACATTAGCAAAATCGTAGTTGCACATTTAGATAGTTTATCTTTTGCATAGGTCTTGCTAAGGGTATAAAAGGAGGCCATAGTTTAGAGTTAGTATTTTAAGTTGCCTAATTCACCCCCCTATTAGGCATCACGGTCCACTTCAATTGGTATCAGAGCCGGTTGGCTCATTTTGAACCTTTGGCTTAACCACCGTTGAGCCGGTACTATTTAGAGTGGTTGGGATAGATATCTCTAGGCCTCCGCACTTTGACGACACTAACTTCTCTTATTATAAAGCTAGAATGGCTTGCTACCTTGAGGCGGCTGATTTGGGTGTTTGAAGAGTCACTCGTGACAGAATGAAACCCATTAAGAATCCCGAAAAACCCACAAATAGTGATGAAAAAGAAATGCATTTCAATGCTAGAGCTAAGAATTACTTGTTTGAATCATTTAGTATGGATGTGTTTAACCAAGTGTTCACTTTAAATACAGCACATGAAATTTGGTTAAAACTCCAAGAGCTCTATGACGGCACAAGTAATGTCCGTGAGCAAAAACATTGTCTAGCTAAGTAAAATTATGATTCCTTTACGATGAATGATGATGAGCTTGTTCATGATATGTATTCTCGTTTGAATCTAATTATCAATGAGCTCTATTCTATAGGATTAACAAAGCTAGATGATGTGGACATCGTGAGGAAGATCATCTCCATGCTACCACAAAAGAAATATGCAAGCATCATCACCATCCTTCACAACATGGAGAACTTGAGCACCATGACCCTGGGCATAGTCATTGGTAAGATAGTGGCATTTAAAATGTCACGTAAGATGGGTCAAGAAGAAGCCTCTTTATCGAGCAAAGGCAAAGCTCTCGCATGTAGCGAGAAAAAGAAGATGAAGGGCAAGCAAGTTGAGACAAGCTTAAGCTCAAGCCTCTCAAGTGAAGAAGAAGATGAAGATGATGATGATGATGAAGGTTCAAGTGATGATGATCAATCTTCCTCCTCCACCTCCGACCTGGATAAAGAATCAATCAAACTTATCAACAAGGTGGAGAAGATGATCTAAAGGCTCAATGTTAAGGGTGTGCCCATCCAAATCCAAGATCTCATTTTTACTAATCAAAGAAATGAGCAAAGAAAGAGAGGATGCTATGGATGCGGCGAGTTGGGGCACTTTGTGAAAGTTTATCCAAATAAGCCCACACCCAAGACAAAGAAGAAGGTATGCAAGAACCAAGCCCTCACATCAATAAGGTCATGGGACGATTCTTCAAGTGAAGAAGAACACCATCATAAGAGGCGAGGGTGCAAGCACTCATCATCAAGCTCTTCTCGTATGTGCCTTATGTCACGAGGTAACAAAAGCTCATCCTCTAGTCAGAGTAATAGTGATGATGAAATGTCTTCTTATGATGAAATTGTGCAACAAAATCTTAATTATACTAAAGTTTACACTAGTCAACAAAAGAAGCTCGAAAAATTAAAAGGGAAGCTAGATAGTTCATAAGAAGCATATAAAACTTTGCTTGAATAATATGAGAACTTTGCTAATATCAATATTGAACTATCTACTAAAATTGAGCAACTTATAGCTAGTGCAATAACAAATGCATGCACAATTAATGATGAGCAACTTGTGAAGAAAAATGAAAAATTAAAAAGAAAAGTTAGCTAGCTCACAAGATGTTTATAAAAGTTTGCTTGCTAAAATGGAAACTATGTGCAAACATTGTGATGAGCTAACTAACAAAGTTGCTAAGCTTGAAGCCATTAGTACAACCCCCACCAAGGCATCTAAAAAGAAAAGTTCTATCTTTAACATGTCTAAAAAGGATACCTCTACTTTTTGTAATGATTTATGTTTAGACTCATCTTTATGCAACCAAGTTTGTGTTGAGAAAGTTGTTGTAGATACATGCACACAAGAGGTTGCAAAGGAGAATGAGCAACTCAAGCAAGAAGTAGCTCGCCTCACCAAGGACTTGACTCAAGTGAAAGGCAAGGGAAAGCAAGCCCAACTTCATTAAGATAACATCATCAAGGGAGTGAAGAAGCTTGATGAAGGACAAACCGTGGTTTGCTACGTGTGCCACAAGGAAGGTCACAAGTCCTATGAGTGCAAGGTAAAGAATGGGGGAAGAGCAAAGAAGAAAGAGAAGAAGCAAACAAGCAAGCTCTCCAACACCTACACCAACAAGGTGGACAAGAAGGCCTCCACACCATACTTGTTAAAGAAGAAAAAAAATGACAAGGTGGTGGCCATCAAGGCGAACAAGCAAGCCAACAATGGGGTCAAACGCTTTTGGGTGCCAAAGAAAATCATTTTTAACATAAAGAGCACCAAGAAGGTTTGGATCCCAAAAGGGAAGTGAGAAGTCCAATGGATTTTGGGGAATTTGGAGACTTGGCAAAGTATGGGTGTATTTCATGGGGTGCATCATGATGGACAAAGTCATTGCCATATGGGTAAGTGAATACTATGGACCCAAATTCTCCTTCCTATGTTAGGTAACTAGATGTTATTACTTTCAATTGGTATTTCCTACAAGTGGTATTTCTTACAAAATGGTATCTTTAAGCATCTAGTTGTTTTTCATGCCTAGGTTTGTATTTGCATGCTTATATCTTTTGTCATGCATATACTAGGTATATCTTATGGTAGGCTTGCTCGGTTTTATTCTTAACCCTTAGAGCAAACCTACATGGTTTAAAATTGTTTAGGAGCACGGCACATAGCTTGTCTTACAATTGTTCATCTAATATGTGCCAAAGTTCAAATTATAGATAATCTCTCCTGAATATCATCTTCGAAAATGACTCTCACATTCATGTGATGTCATCTTTCAAGTGGTATTTTGATCCTAAAATCAATGTGCATGATTCTTACAAGTATTCCACACTTGTGTGCACAAATTTAGGGAGAGGTTACTCTATAAGTTGGACGCCTTGAGACTAACACCTTTTCAAGCTTATCATATGTGTAGTAGTCTCATTGCAAGAAAAATGGAGTCCCCGGAGTTAAGCATCATACTTCAAATATCCACCACCTACTGCAAGTGGTAGAAATCAAATTGGGTTCCTGTCGATGTTTTACCACCGGCAACCCGTCACGGGGTACCTAGGACGATGATTTGTTCGTAGGGGTATCGGCGTTTGCAGGAACTTGATGGTAAATGCAGGGAGATAATGATTTATACTAGTTTGGCACGCCGAAAAGTCACGGCGCCCTACGTCCAGTCTGGTGTGGATAGTATATTACGCCCTGCGCTATTTGTTGTGTTGCGAGGTATGTTGTGGTTGTGAGTTCTGTCGGTTATGTGTCGGTTATGTGTCGGTCTAGGGACTCCTGCCCTCCTTTATATAGTCCAGGAGAGGTGGGAGTCCTAGTCGGTTACAAAGTAGAGATCCTAGTAGGATTACGTGTAACTAATTCTAGTAGGATTACATATAGGGAATCCTAGTTGGACTAGGTCTTCTTCTTTCTTCTCCGTGGGAAACCCCATGGGTCCCGTATCGACAAGCCCCCGAGCATCTCATGGATAAGCTTCGGAAGCCTTCTTGTTCTTCTTGGTCTTCGTTGAGTTGTTGTAAATCTGTTCCAGGTTTTTCTTGAAGTGAAACCTTGAGATGGTCTTCTTTGTCTTTTCTTTGGCTGATGTGCACTTTTGGACAAAAGTGCACTCAGTGAGTGTAGCCCCCGAGCCTCTTGCTTGTTGGGACAAGAAGCCAGAGGGTCCCTTTAGTCTTCTTGGTTGCTCCGAGTTCTTTTTTGGTGGGTGCAATTTTTTGTAAAAATTGCACTCACTGAGTGTAGCCCCCGAGCCTCTTGCTTTTGCTTATAAAAGTTGGAGGGTCCAGATTCTTGTCTTCAAAAATTTTTTTGGGGTTATGTATCCCGCAGCCCCCGAGCCTTCTCTGAGTACTTTTCTTTAGAATAGAAATCGGATGAAGGGTCTTGATGTGTTGTCTTTGTTGTAGTCTTGAGTACTTGTATTCTTGGTCTTTCATCCTTGAATTCAAGCCCCCAGGCGTAGTTGAAGCGAATGCCGAGCCCCCGAGCTTAGTGTTTGACTAAGCCGTGATGCTCTTCCAAGTTGTTTTTATTCATCTAGGTCGTTTCTAGACTTCTCTAGTTCTTGATGTACCTCTTCCAGGTTGTTTGCATTTCGTCCAGGTTCTTTCTGAACTTGTATGTACCTTATCCGGGTTGTTTTCTGATCAATCCGGGCTCTTTCTGAATTTGTCTTGGTACTTGCAGCACTTCTTCGGGGTTGTTTTCTGATCGATCCGGGTTCTTTCTGAATCTATTTTGGTACTTGCAGCACCTCTTCGGGGTTGTTTGTACTTCGTCCAGGTTCTTTCTGAACTTATATGTACCTTATCCGAGTTGTTTTCTGATCAATCTGGGTTCTTTCTGAATTTGTCTTGGTACTTGCAGCACTTCTTCGGGGTTGTTTTCTTATCGATCTAGGTTCTTTCTGAATTTGTCTTGGTACTTGCAGCACCTCTTTGGGGTTGTTTGCACTTCGTCCAGGTTCTTTCTGAACTTGTATGTACCTTATCCGGGTTGTTTTCTGATTAATTCGGGTTCTTTCTGAATTTGTCTTGGTACTTGCAGCACTTCTTCGGGGTTGTTTTCTAATCGATCTGGGTTCTTTCTAAATTTATCTTGGTACTTGCAGCACCTCTTTGGGGTTGTTTGCACTTCGTCCAGGTTCACTCTGAACTTGTATGTACCTTATCTGGGTTGTTTTCTGATTAATTCAGGTTCTTTCTGAATTTGTCTTGGTAAAGTAGCTCTCAGGAGCGTGTTTTTCCTGATCTCATGGTACAGATGTAGCTTTCCTGCATGTTAAACATAAAAATATGTTGTAAATGACATTCCAGATATAAAGTGGGGAGCATGTCCCATATTTGAATAATCAATCAGGGGCGGGCCCTGGCATTATGAAATGCATATAAACTTTTTGCGTCTTGCTCTTGCTAGGCCATGCAAATTCCTTAGGTAGTGTCCTGTTATGTTTAAGCACTTGAATCTCTGGCGTATGGTTCAGAGGTTCATGACATGACCATGTGAGCCTAGCACTCGGTTCGTGACTGTCCATGTGAGTAGACAAGCTTCACGGATTAAGGCGTGTTCTACCTGAGGAATTCGGCGACCGTTAAGAGAAGACCTAGAGCACTATGTTTGCTCGCATGATGATTTTTTGTATCTTGAGCACCATGTTTGCTCGTATGATGATTTGACTTTAGAGCACTATGTTTGCTTGCATGATGATTTTTATGTCTTCCCAGAGACATATATGAATAATATCTGAAATATATAAAAAATAAGACGTGACTTAGCTTGGTTCGTGGCCGCATTGTCGATCACCGCAGCCGAGTTGTCGGTCAGTGTGGCAAGTAGTCAGTTTGCAGCTGAGTTGTTGGCATAGCATCCAAGCTGATGTATGGAGGTGGGGTCGACAACTTGCTTGATGTAGTCGAACAGCATGATGAAGTCGTCGGACAGCTCGTCCGAGTTGTTTGCTGATGAGTTTAACCAAACGAGTGACTGTCATGTCGAGTACTCGAAACAATTCGGAACGTGTTGCCAGGTTCCTAGAATTTGGTTGCTTGCTCGTGACTTGTCGGCTTGCTGTAGGTGGTCTTCTCTTTGTTGACCGTATTGCTTGTATTTCTTGACCTTCTCTCATATGAGTATGTCGTATGTATAAATCAATGCACAAACACCTTTGGCTTTGCTTGGTTGCTTCCTTTGTTAGCTTCTTGCATGTCCGTGATGTATTCGTATACGAAGTTGACTTGGAGACGGGGGTGTGTGCATGTATGCACGAGTTGATCCATTGATTCCGTATATCCTGACTGACTTGTATGTCGTTATCCTTTTTTGTCCAATCTCATAGCTTGTATATCTCTTGGATGTGTTGCTTCATAATTGGCCCGCACATTGTTGGCTTCGTGTGGGAGCAGGACTCTTCTTGTGTCAGAGTTGGACTTGAATCCGCATATAGCTGAGTTGTGATGGAGTCTAAGTTGCAGTCCGACTTGTACTCGTATCAGGCATGTTTGATGCTGGTTGGCGTGTAGTAGGAACGTGATACAGCCGCGCTTCTGCTGGGATCTCGCTAAGTTGACGAAGTCGGAGTAGATGTTGACGAAGAGGTCTCATGCTCGCATGAATTGATGCTGAACGTGAATATGGTGGGTTGTCGATGAGGCCGATGAGAGCCACAACGAGTTGTCGAAGAGAGCCGATGAGTGCCACGGCGAGTTGTTCTTGAGGTGTGCCGCGGTGAGTTATTCTTGAGGTCTTCTAAGCCGTAGTAAGTTGTCGACGAGGGCCGACGAGTGCTATGACGAATCTTGATTTTGAGGTCCACCGAGCTCTCGAACGCAAAGCGTCGAGAACCCCTACCTGGCGCGCTAGCTATCGATGTTTTACCACCGATAGCCTGCCACGGGGGTACCCGAGGCAGTATGTTCGGGCTTCAGCGTATGCAGAACTCGATGGTGAACGCAAGAGACAAACGACTTATCCTGGTTCGGACCCTCGATCGTTGATCGAGTAACAGCCCTACGTCCAGCCGGCGTTAGCCTCTATGTTGGATTGATTATGAAGTGTCATACAATTATTGTTCTATTGTCCTCTTCCCTAGGAGCCCTGCCCTCATTTATATAGTCAGGAGGCCAGAGTCCTAGTCGGTTTACACTAAGAGTTCCTAGTAGTATTACTAAATAGTACTACTACTAAGATTACGTGGGAAGAATCTTAGTTAGACTAGATCTTCTCTCTCCCTTACGGGGTATCCTGTGGATCCCGCATCGATAGTTCCATATGTGGTATTTCTAAACCAATATCATCATACTAATTTTATTTTGATATTTATATGCTTTCTTTATGCATTATATAGATTAAATTCCCTTGAGCAATAATTTACCAATTATGCATATGCTTTGCCTTCTACCATATGTATGCATATATTTAGGGGAGCTTAATCTATATAATATGAGAGTCAAATTTGGTGACCTATTCCACTCTATACACAAAGAATCACAAAGTTTGATCCTCCCTTGTGCTACTAATGTCTTCATTTTCGGTGTTTGATTCCAAAGGGGAGAATTTAGAGGACCAAAAGCAAGTATTAATTTATAGGACCAAAAGCTAGATTATAATAGTCTATAAGTGGTAATGGTCCGAGAAAGGAAGAAGAATAGATTATGGATTGTCTATGGAATGGGAAGAATTTATAGAAAACAAGGACCGGCCGGGAGGTGACGTCGGTGGGGCAGCATGACGGTGTCGGAGGAAGAAGACAGAGCCCAACAGGCTGACTCCCGTGCGCCCCAGTATTTATACTCAGGACTATTTCTAGGGGCGGTCCCTGATCTAGCCGCCCCTACAAATGCATTTGTAGGGGCGGTTCCTGATCCAACTGCCCCTACAAATTTTTTCTATTTTTTAAAATTATAAATTCTATATTTTTATATCATAAAAACACAAAGTAATATAAAAAATTGTGTATATGCATAAATATAATATTTTGTATTATTGTATATATGAAGAAATATATATATAAACAATTGTAGTTAAAACAATATAGAAAACAAAAAAACAAAAATTAAAATTTTGAATTTTAAAATTTCGACTATAATTTTATGACATTAAGTGAAATAAAATGAAAATGTTGTAAACATAAAAGTTGTATAACTCATCAACATGTACAACTTTTATTTTGGTCATCTTATCATGTGACTTTGTTTGAACGATTCAAATTTTAAAATTCAAACAATTTTAACTTAAAACAATATTTTGAAAGAGTAAATGATTTTAGATGAAAAACTCATGAATACCAAAGTTGTAGAACTCATAAATATGTACAACTTTTATTTTGATCATATTTTCATTTGACTAAATTTGAACAGTTAAAATTTTAAATTTCACTAAATGGCAACTTCAAACAAGATTTTAAAACCTTAAATAATTTCAACAATAAAAATTGTGAACATAAAAGTTGTTGAACTCCTCACTATATACAACATTTATTTTGGTCAGTTTTTTATGTGACAAAATATTAGTAAACATTGTTCATAAATTCACATATGACTCATAGTTTCATGAACTATACGAGGAATATATTGATTTGTGAACAATGTTTACTATCACTTTGTCAGATAAAGAAATGATGAAAATAAAAGTTGTAAATCTTGATGAGTTATACAAATTTGATATTCATCAGTTTTTCAGCTGAAATCATTTAATGGTTGAAAATCTCGTTCAAACTTGTTATTTTTTTAAATTTGAAAATTTGAAGTGCTCAAACTTTGTCAAATGAAAAGAATGACCAAATCAACACACTAACTTGATAAGGCAAGATTTTAGAAAATTTTAGAAAAAAAATCATGAAATTTGGAGTTAGTATGAGGGAAAAAGACTAGTTACAAATTTTACCTAGAGATTAAAAAGAAAAAGCACAACTGTTTATGATGATTAATGATGAACAAGTGTGATTTCTCTTTTTAATCTGTAGCTGAAACTTGTAACTAGTTTTCTCACTCATACTAACTTCAAATGTGATTGTTTTTTTCCCTAAAATTTTCTAAAATCGTGCTCTATCATTTTAGTCTAGTCATCTATCTTTGTCACTAATTTTAAAAAATTCAAATTTTAAATTTCCGAAAATGACAGCTTCAAACCTGATTTTCAAACACTAAATGATTTCAGCTGTAAAGGTGATGAATATAAAAGTTGTATAACTCGTCAAGATCTCCTACTTTTATTTTGGTCATTTCTTCATTTCATAAAGTGTTAAGTGATTTCATAAAGTTTTAATAGTAATAGAGTAGATGTTCAAATAGAGTTATCTGGATGTTGCAAAGGGTAGTCTCACAAACATGCATAAATATAGTCTCACACACATACAAAAATATATAGTCTTACACACATATATAAATATATAGTCTCACACGTATGTATAAATGAAGTCTTACAAACACACACTTATACAAACACTCCATGAAAACTTTCCCCTTGACATATTTTTGTTCCCATGGCAATATGTCTTTGGGGAGATTCTTTTCCACAACACTGATCTTCTTAGGAAAGTCTGTGAATAGCGGCATCTCATCATAGTTATTATAAATTTCAACATCATTCACGCCATGAACTCCAATAATGTGCTATTTTCCGGAGGCAACCACGTGCTTTGTCTTCTTCGGGTGGAGGTTACTTTGTGGGTCAGACATATAGAAAACTTGTGCGATTGACAAGTTCTTCATCGACACTAGCTTCTTCAAATTTGCTAAAAACCTAGTTGGGACTTTGATCCCCCTTAGAAAAGTGCATATAGCTCTCTTCTCGTCTGGTGTTAGGTTGAAGTACGCCGCTGGCAGTGTGTATTTTCCATTAGCCTCAGGTACTGGGTGAAGCTGTGGCATCACGTTTAGCTGCACCATGTCTTTCTATGCTTTCAGACCATCCTTTGACTTGTCTATGTCCATCAAGGTAGCAATAAGACTCTCAAAGACATTCTTCTGCACGTGCATAGCATCAATGGCATGGGGGACCTCCAAGTCTGGCCAATAAGGCAGATACTGAAAGAAGATCGATTGTTTCTTGAAAGGTACGCCTTCGATAGGAGGTGTGCTTCTATCTTTATTCGTCCCATCCGGATTCTTCTTTCCATAGACGATGCGTATGTTTTTTACCATTCTGTACACTTGTTCTCCGTTATGACGTCTCTTCGGAGGGGGTTCAATCTCTGGGACGTTGTCATAAAATCTAAATAACAATTTGCTGCGATATTTGTGACTTATCTTTAAGAAGCGTCGGTTCCTTAGGTAAACTATCTTCTTGGATGCATCTAGGTACACCTATGTAGTACCATCCAAGCAAACCAAACATCCCGTCTTCTCTTTGATCTGTCCAGACAAAGCAAACAGTGTGGGGTAATTATTGGTAGTAATAAATATTATTGCTCTACATATGAAGTCCTTTCGGAATGCATCATACATCTGCTCCCCATGCCTCCATAGCCTCTCTATTTCTTGCATCAAAGGCTCAAGGAACACGTCTATATCAATGCCTGGTTGTTTAGGGCCAGAAATAAGAATAGTGAGGAGAAGGTACTTTCTCTTCTGACACAACCATGTTGGGATGTTGTACATGGTCAAGATCACTGGCCATGTGCTGTGGTCGCTCATCCTCTCATTGAAGGGATTCATTCCATCGGTGCTCAAACCAAACCGTACATTCCTTGGGTCATCGCTGAATTCTTTATGCTTTTCATCAAACCTTTGCCACTAACTACAATCAGCCGGGTGTGCAATCTTATCATCATCCACCTTGCGCTTATCATCCCACCATGTCATGAGTGCGACTTCTTTAGGGTTTAGGAAGATACGTCTCAAGCGGTCGGTCACTGGCAGGTACCATATTACCATGGTAGGAATTCTTCTCTGCTTTGCATCGTTGCCTAATAGAGTGTCCTCTAGGGGCTGAGATTCTTATACCACCTTTTTTGTACCCTTCTTATTCATCTTTTTCCCCGTGAAGGCTTCGTCCCCATCGTAAAGGTCATTGTTCTTGTACCGGCTAGCCCCACACCAGGGATATTTATCTAGTGACTTGAACATTTCGTCACAAAAAAAGTATACAGTGGTTGGAACATGCATGGATTTTTTCAACCCCCATTGTCAATGGACTTATGACCTTCGCTTGGTATATGTTGGTGGGAAGTGAGTTTGGTTGTGGCAGCACCCATGATAGGAGATGCAATAGATCATTGAAACTATAGTCTGACCAGCTGTACTTAGCCTTCAGGATGAGCAGCTCAAGCACAAAACATAGCAATGTCCAATGTGTCGGATAACCCTTTTCAACACCATACACAGTCTCCTTCGATGCTTTTGTCACCCTTTCCAAATTTTCTAGACCTTTTGGACTATTTAGTAAAATCTCTAGTCCAAGGGCTCGAATTATGTCCTCCAAATCATCTTCATCCCCGACACGTGCTCCACCATCATTATTGGCACCACCTTCGTCGTTACCATCCCAACCACCAGCATCACCACCTTGTTCATTGCTAAACTCGAAATCCATTCGTGCATCAAGCTCTGCTGAATATTAGGACAGGGATTCTATGGTTTCATCGTCGTATTCCTCCTCATCCTCGTCGTTAACAATAACTGTTTCACCATGATGAATCCACACTATGTAGTCCTCAACAAATCCTCGTATAATCAAATGTTATCTGATGATTGTCACATCTGTCGATGCCATATGGTTTTTGCAATCTTTATAGGGACAAATAATTGTATCCTTATTCTCTTTCAATGTCGTTGCATGCTTCTTTGCGGCTTTAATAAATTTATCCACCTCTTCACGGAAACCTGCTTTGAACCTTAACGAACCATACATCCAAGAGTTCCTGTACTCCATCTTTTACAACAATAACAAAACAAACATTAAAGGACTACTTATTCAGATATATATAAAAATGAATCAAATTAATAATTACTTGAGAATAATTGTATATACTTCAGATATATGAATATAAATCTAATATAATTACATGAAGCATACAAACATACCATGGTAGAGAAAAATTAATTAATGACCCATTTATCCATAATTAATTAAAATACATATTTATTAATTACA
Organism: Miscanthus floridulus; assembly: GCF_019320115.1. NCBI lineage: Eukaryota > Viridiplantae > Streptophyta > Magnoliopsida > Poales > Poaceae > Miscanthus > Miscanthus floridulus. Next base: position 48,886,788 of record NC_089587.1, read on the forward strand.
ATAAACAATTTTAAAGACAACAATTAACAATAATTATACTTTACCCAATATCTTTCATACAAACCTTAGTCCAAATTTACAAAAATGAAATTAATAAAAAAACTAAACCCTAGATCTAGATCTACATGCAAATGAAACATACATAAAACTAACTAATTATTCACTAAAATCAAGAAACATGGACTAAATAAGGGTATGATCTTATTCCTCTCCCTAATTTACCCTAATACATTTAAAACTTAGGTCTAATTTGCTTCAGAAGTAGCTCAAGCACCATAGAAGAGAGAGAAAAATAAAACTTTAATTACTCACTAACCAACCATTAAAACTATAAAAAAAGTGTGGAATAGCATTTTCTTACCTTCTACAACCTCTCCACCAAAGGATTTGAGACCAAAACCTTTCCCCTTAGTAGACCAATTTTTAGAAGGTGCCCAAGACACCTCCACCTTTCTTTCACGAGTTGGAGTGAGTGACCTAAGGAGGAAGAAGGTGCTGCAGCTGTTTTATATGTGGGTCATTTGTAGGGGCGGCTGGTGATTGAGCCGCTCCTACAAATCGGAGCTATTTATACGGGGGCCATTTGTAGGGGCGGCTAGTGATTGAGCCGCCCCTACAAATCGGAGCTATTTATACGGGGGGCATTTGTAGGGTGGCTCAATCACCAGCCGCCCCTACAAATAGAAACACCGGGGGCGGCTGGTGAGTGAGCCGCCCCTACAAATTAGACCCATTTGTAGGGGCGGCTCGTATCACCAGCCGCCCCTGCTGTTCCATTTGTAGGGGTGGCTGGTGTCTGGGCACCCGAGCACGGCACTGTAGGGGCGGCTCCATCACCAGCCGCCCCTACAAAAAATTCGACCCGTTGCTAAAAATCGTTTTTTACGTAGTGAACATAGATGAAGATGCATTTTGCACCAAAATTATAGAGCTCGACGCAATCTAAAATTTTGTAGTTGATAAGTTTCTATTTAAAATAGTTTTGTCCCAAAATTCATTTTTATTTCTTAGATTTTGAAATTTAGAATTTAGAATTTTCAAACGACTACAGATATTGACATGATCTATACCAAAGTTGCCGCTATCAATGCGATCTACAACTTTGTATTCCACAAGTTTATGACTTAAAGTCGTTTAGAGTCCCAAATATGTATTTTAAGTTCTCAGATTTGGGAATCAACTTTTAAAATTTTAAATTACCTCGGATGTTGATATGGCCATACCAAAGTTTTACTGGTCGAATTGATCTACATACCTTTTTAGTTGACAAGTTTTTTATTTGAGATAGCTTAGAGTATCAAAATCTTAGATGAAGACACCGCTATACTAAAGTTGTAGTGCTCGACAAATCTGAATTTTGTAGTTGAAAACCTTTTTTAATGAGATCATTTAGGATCTAAAATATTCAATACAAGATTATTAAATATTAATTAATACAAAATGGTAACGTCTTGTATTGACTCACTTGTGTAGTATATAGTGGTAGGGAGGAATTGCGTGAGACAAGAGGTTATAGGTTTGAATCCTAGAAAGTGCATGTGCGGAGCTGAGTAGTGCCTAGCTAGAAGTGCTTGCCCATGATTTTTTTAAAAAAAGTGTTTTTCTATTTTTGATCATTTTTTAGTTTTCTATAAATTATTATTAGAGGTAGAATGTTAATGATTTATAGAGGTGACCTAACCATCCATCTTGGTAAATGACTTATTAGTGTAGAGACTATTTGATACACACAATGAGCATGTCTGTCTCTAAAAATAAAAAACGATCGCCTATAAAAATGCCTTTGATAAATCTCAAACTCACAAATAGTTATTCGTGCGAGCGACCCTTCCTTGGCATGGTTCCTAGGGGCGAATTTAGGGGGGGGGGTGCAGGGTGGGCTCCGGCCCCTACCATCATGAACACAATGGAGCCCCCTAAGCCCTTGTATAAATCTTGGACATAGGTACGGTGAAGTAGAAGAAGAAGAAAAGAGAGAGGGAGAAGAAGAAAATGAAAAAGAGGAATAAGAAGAAGAGAAGGGAGGAGGATGAGCCTATGATTGCCACCGCTCCTGCTTAGTTTTCTATCCATCCAAAGTTTTTGAGTTTTTGGAAGCCAAAAAAAAAAGAAATAAATATGTGCTTTTATGATTTAAATCCACAACCTCAACGTTCCCTCAAGTAACAAGCCATCTCAACTACGCAACACTTGTGACTATATGTCATGCTATTTTTTTTAACTTCATACTTCTAGATCTTATATTGTATGTTTGACATTGTTCTAAACAATCTCAAATGAAAACTTTATCAACAACAAAGTTATAGAGCCTCTATTCGAGATTGTTTATGAGGTCTAAGAATTGATATTGAATATTAGAACATATAAACCATTTCAAATAAAAAAGTTATCAACTACAAATGTTTAGATCTTTTTTAACTCTACAATTTTAGAATAAAGTTTTCTTGATCCGACTTCATATAAAAGTTATATTTTTTTCATGTAAGCTAAGTAATACATTATTACTAATCGACACTAACAGATTGGTGAGCCACTAACCTGTAGCTTTACATTATCACTGCCGATTTTAAACTAACTGACAACAATTCATTAGCACAGGTGGTTTTGAAGTAACCGACAGTGATATGACATTGATGTGTGTTTTCACTAGTACAGCGACGAATTCTCCTGGTGGTGACCTTTTTTTATTGGCGGTTCTTAACAAGTAAGCGCCGGTAGTGTGAAATCTGTGGGCCTAGGCCAAGAACTACCTGTATAAACTGATTTACACAGGCGGTTTCACCTGGAAAATCGCCAGTGTTAATATATAGTATATTTATACTGGCGGTTCTCATTACACTACCACCAGTATAAATTAGGCTTATGTAAGGCAACCGCCAATGTCAATACACTATTAACACCGACGATTTGCTTAAGTGAACTGCCATCCAGTATATAAATTTTACACTGGCAGTTGACTTAATGAACCTCCTGTAGCATCGTTTGAAAAATCTCGACCGTTGCTCTCACCTACCACCAAATATTCACCGTTCCTCTCATAAACAAACCACCTGTGTAAATAGGTTTACACTAGCGGTTGGCCTAAGTGAACCACCAATGTAAATTCATTTTATATTGTCGGCTCACTTAGGCCAATAACACTGCACATCTCAATTATACGCCTTTAATGTTCGCGATTTTTACTGGCCCTTTTTACATTGGCAGTGGCGCCCGCCAGTACAGTGTTTCGTTGTACTAGTGTTTTGATGTAGTGGCTATTTATTGATAACTATTTATGAAGGACAAAATAGGTATAATCATTGTTTTACAGTAAGAAACATTTAGAGATGGTCTAAGCAGGACGTGAGAAAGTACTTATTTAATTTGATTATTATCACAGTATATAAGCATGCTTATGCACGGATAACAAAAGGCGTTTCCTTGATATTTTGTTTTTGGTCTTTTCACGAAGGTTCTCCTTCCTTATGTGTGGCGAGAAGAGTTTCCATGTGATCTGTATACGGATTTCTAGTCTACGGAGTCCCGAGTACTGTATCCTTGCATGGTAACGTGTTTAGCCCTTGTTTGATATGATTGATTGGCGTGTACTGTTTTGGCAAGTCTAGGCCTTGATTGGTGTTTGCCTTCTATCCATCGAACAATGCTTCTACGAGTTGGATAAGGCAGCTATAGTATACTATACATGTACACGACACTTATGATTGAATATAGACGATTTCTATCGTCTATCAGAATTAAATATGCTTGAGTTGTGTAGTAGATCTCTTGATACCCTTGTACGTTTACTTTTGCTATATATATCCCGGAAATCATCACACGCTTATAAATAATATAAAATGACCCCCTATGGCTATCTTTTATTTGTAATACATTTTTGTTACTTGGCATTTACAAAAAAAAAAAATACTACAGACAGACAGATTTATATTATACCAAAATAATGCACTGCCGTTCTCCCGTGGAATGAAATTGCAATATTGTTTCACGACCAAAATGATGGAGTTCTTCTAAAGTGTTTTTAAGTAGTAATAAAGCGCCACCACTAGTCATAGCATATGAGAATCCTCACTAGGAAACATTTGGTAGGAAAAAATTATACTAAATATTGAATGCTAAAACACTAGGAGAACCCTACATCACTAGAAAAAGTTGCAGATTTTAGTTGTGGGACCATGATATATATTACATACAAGTCGTACTACCATGGAACAAAGTTGTAAAATCGTCTAAGAGCCCCGACTTTTGAGGACTTGATTTTCTTTACATCTACTCCAATATGAGCCTTTAATCAGGACCTTTAAATCTATCCTAGGAGGCAGTGTCGTCATATGGGACCGATTGTCATCCACAAGAATTCTATCCGATTGAGCTATGGGCGGCGCATGAGAGGAGCACGTCACGGTGTGGGGGTCAAGGTCAGGTGGAAGTGGTCTCCACCTTGGAGAGAGGAGCCGGGGACAGGAGCAACTCACCGAGAGAAGAGCCCAGGAAGGGAGGGGGCTCGCAGGAGAAGAAGAGCCGTGATGAGGGGGATTGGGCTAATCTAAAATTCTAGCAAAATTAAAAACTACCGCCTAGCCCATTTCACCCTTTGTGTCCAAATGTGTTTCTAGCTTACCGCACAAAGTTTTGCAACTTAGTTCCAACCCTTGACTAGCATGGCAATTCTACTAATGTATATACATGAAAGTAAATTGCTCAAATGTAAAGAAGAAGGGTTAGGAACACGGCGATGTGTTCCTAAGGTATCAAAGAGTCAGCACTCTAAAAGGTCCTTGTTTAATTTTGGTATTTGAGTGATTGCACTCTAAAAGTAGTGATTGCACCCTATTGCGAGTGAGTGATCGCTCTCGTTCTCCCCTTGTTCTTGTTTCTTGAGAGAGAGAGAGTGAGGGGGTGAGAAATGGGAGAGTGAGTGAGGTGGAGAGCTGAGTCTACTGAAGACTTCATCCATTTCGTGCTTGAAAGGATCAAGATGCCCAAGAGGGGATGAGTTAGGCTAATCTAAACTTTCTCACAACAATTAAGTCTTACCGCTTAGTCCACTTCACCCCTTGTGCATAATAGTGTTCTCTATTTGGTCTACTGCACAAAAATTTTGCACCCTAGGTTCCAATCTTATTCTAACATGTCAATTCTAAGAATCAAAAGACATGAATTAAATTGCTCAAAAGTAAATGCTCAAAGTAAAGAGAGGGATAGGAACACGACGATGTTTTTCTGAGGTATCGGAGAGTCGGCACTCCCCACTAGTCTTCGTTGGAGCACCCGCGCAAAGGGCGTAGCTCCCCCTCGATCCGCGCAAGGACCGAATGCTCTCTATGGGTTGATTCTTTATCACTCCTGTAAGGAAAATGGACCCTTGGCCCATTTACTTTAGATTTTGGTGTTTGATGACCAACACAACCAAATTGGACTAATGAATTTGCAAGTGTTTGTTTTATAGTGCAATAGGGTGCAAGACGTGACTTGGACGAAGGCGACGTGATGATCCGATGATCAACACCATAAGCAAGACCTTAGGAGCACAAGAAAAGACATAAGATATCAAGCAAAGTCTAAGCACGAAGATAGGAACCAAGCCAGATGCAAGATCATGAAGAAACGAGCTCACAGAAGGCACAGGACGCTCCGATGCATAGGACGCTGCACCGGACGCTGCACAGGACGCTCCGATCAAGCAATAGCAGAGTCAACAGCAGCGACCAGACGCTGCACAGGATGCTCCGATGCACAGGACGCTGCACCGGACGCTGCACAGGATGCTGAGTGCCAGAGTCTGGTCAACATCAGTAAGGTTCTAGAGAGCCATTTTTGTGACCGGACACGTCCGGTCAGTACTGACAGGACGCTGGTTAGAGTCCGATCAATAGCAGAAAAGCGGGATTTCGTCCCCAACGGCTATTTTCTCAGTGGGGCTTATAAATAGACCCCCAACCGGCCATTTGAGTAGTGTGGAGCTGAGGAAACATACCAAGGGTGTTGGTACACCATTTTAGTGATCTCCACATGCATAGTGCTTAGTGTTTTATTAGGTGATTAGCATAAGTGCTTTGCGAAGTGCTTAGGTTGGTTAGACCATCGCTTATGCGCTTGCTCTAGGTGTATGCCTAGTGTTTAGTGAGGTTTACATACCTCTTGCCACCCCGTGCTTGCGAGCACAAGTGTTGTACATCGGAGGGGCTTGAAGTCTTGCGAGATCACACCAACCGCGTTTGTGGTGTGGCCGCCACCGTGTACCGGAGGGAACAAGGCCCATGGCGCTTCGGCCGAAAGCTTGATAGTAAAGACGGTGGGAAGCATCCGGGAGAGGCTTGCCGAGAGGCACATCGGAGACCCACTTGCGCATGGGGAAGGCCCGAGGCTATCCACGGAGTTACCCGACCGGGAGCTTGGCCTTTGCGAGGGATTCTTTGTGAGGGGCTCCAACGAGGACTAGGGGGAAGCTTGCGTGCTTCTCGATACCTCGGTAAAAATACCGGAGTCGTCAATGGGAGTTTGCATATCTCTACCTTGCTCTTTAGCTTCCGCATTTACATTGTTTACTTCACTACGTTTGTGGTAGAGATAGCAACACACTAGCAAAACCATAGTTGCACATCTAGATAGTTTATCTATTGCATAGGTTTTGCTAGGGTTAGAAAAAGAGGCCATAGTTTTTGAAGTAGAATTTTTAAGTTGCCTAATTCACCCCCCCTCTTAGGCATCACGGTCCCTTCAATTGGTACCAGAGATGGTTGGCTCATATTTGGACCTTTGGCTTAACCGCCGTTGAGCCGACGCTATTGTAGAGTGGTTGGGATGGATATCGCTAGGCCTCCACAATTTGATGGCACTAACTTCCTCTACTACAAAGCTAGAATGGCTTGCCACCTTGAGGCGGTTGATTTGGGTGTATGGAGAGTCACTCGTGATGGGATGAAACCCATTAAGAATCACGAAAAGCCCATAAAGAGTGACGAAAAAGAAATACATTTTAATGCTAGAGCTAAGAACTGCTTGTTTGAATCTTTTAGCATGGATGTGTTTAACCAAGTGTTCACCTTAAATATGGCACATGAAATTTGGTTAAAACTCCAAGAGCTCCATGACGGCACAAGTAATGTCCGTGAGGAAAAACATTGTCTAGCTAAGCAAAATTATGATTCCTTTGCTATGAATGATGATGAGCTTGTTCGTGATATGTATTCTTGATTGAATCTAATCATCAATGAGCTCCATTCAATAGGATTATTAAAGCTAGATGATGCCGACATCGTGAGGAAGATCATCTCCGTTCTACCACAAAAGAAATATGCAAGCATCATCACCATCCTTCACAACATGGAGAACTTGAGCACTATGACCCCGGGCATTGTCATTGGCAAGCTAGTGGCATTTGAAATGTCACGTAAGATGGGTCAAGGAGAAGCATCTTCATCAAGCAAAGTCAAAGCTCTCGCTTGTAGCGAGAAGAAAAAGATGAAGGGCAAGAAAGTTGAGATAAGCTCAAGCTCAAGTTCCTCAAGTGAAGATGAAGAAGAAGATGAGGACGGTGATGATGATGATGAAGATTCAAGTGATGATCAATCTTCCTCCTCCACCTCCGATCTTGATGAAGAATTAATCAAAGTGATCAACAAGGTGGAGAAGATGATCCAAAGGCTCAATGTCAAGGGTGTGCCCATCCAAATTCAAGATTTCATTTTCACAAATCAAAGAAATGAGCAAAGAAAGAGAGGATGCTATGGATGCGGCGAGTTGGGGCACTTTGTGCAAATTTGTCCAAACAAGTCCACACCCAAGACAAAGAAGAAGGCATGCAAAAACCAAGCTCTCACATCAATAAGATCATGGGATGATTCTTCAAGTGAAGAAGAACCTCATCACAAGAGACGAGGCCGCAAGCACTCATCATCAAGCTCCTCTCGTGTGTGCCTTATGGCACGAGGTAACGAAAGCTCTTCCTCAAGTGAGAGTGATAGTGATGATGATATGCCTTCTTATCATGAACTTGTGCAAGAAAATCTTAAATTTGCTAAAGCTTGCACTAGCCAACAAAAGAAGCTCAAAAGTTTAAAAAAAGCTAGATAGTTCACAAAAAGCATACAAAACCTTGCTTGAACAATATGAGAACTTTGCTAATCTCAATGTTGAACTATCTACTAAAATTGAGAAACTTGAGACTAGTGCAACAACAAATGCATGCACAATCAATGATGAGCAACTCTTAAAGAAAAATGAAAAATTAAAAGAAAAGTTAGCTAGCTCACAAGAAGCATATAATAGTTTGCTTGCTAAAATGGAAACCATGTGCAAACATTGTGATGAGCTAACTAATAAAGTTGCTAATCTTGAAGCCGTTAGCACAACCCCCACCAAGGCATCTAAAAAGAAAAGTTCTATCCTTAACATGTCTAAAAGGGATGCCTCTACTTCTTGTAATAATTTATGTTTAGACTCACCTTTGTGCAACCAAGTTTGTGTTGAGAAAGTTGTTTTAGATACATGCACACAAGAGGTTGCAAAGGAGAATGAGCAACTCAAGCAAGAAGTAGCTTGCCTCACCAAGGACTTGACTCAAGTAAAAGGCAAGGCGAAGCATACCCAACTTCATCAAGATAACACCATCAAGGGAGTGAAGAAGCTTGATGAAGGACAAACCGTGATTTGTTACGTGTGCCACAATGAAGGTCACAAGTCCTATGAGTTCAAGGTGAAGAATGGGGGAGGAGCAAAGAAAAAGGAGAAAAAGCAAACAAGCAAGCTCTCCAACACCTACACCAACAAGGTGGACAAGAAGGCCTCCACACCTTATCTCTTGAAGAAGAAGAAAAATGACAAGGTGGTGGCCATCAAGGTGAACAAGCAAGCCAACAATGGGGTCAAATGCTTTTGGGTGCCAAAAGAAATCATTTCCAACATGAAGAGCACCAAGAAGGTTTGGATCCCAAAAGAGAAGTGAGAAGTCCGTAGGACAATCGGGGAATTTAGAGACTTGGCAAAGTATGGGTGCATTTCATGGGGTGCATCATGATGGACAAAGCCATTGCCAAGTAGGTTAGTGAATACTATGGACCCAAATTCCCCTTCCCATGTTAGGTAACTAGATGTCATTCCTTTCAATTAGTATACATTTTAATTGGTTTTGTTTCTCAATTGATATACTCTTAAAGCATCTAGTTATCTTTCATGCCTATGTTTGCATCTACATGCTTAAATCTTTTGTCATGCATTCAATAGGTATATAATATGGTAGGCTTGCTCGGTTTCATTATCAACCCTTGGAGCAAACCTACATGGGTTAAAATTGTTTAGAAGCACGACACATAACTTGTTTTACAATTGTTTATCTAATATGTGCCATAGTCCAAATTGTAGATAATCTCTCCCAAATATTATCTTTCAAAGTGGTATTTTGATACTTAAATCAATGTGCACAAACTTTACAAGTATTCAACACTTGTGTGCACAAATTTAGGAGGAGCTTAATCTACAAGTTGGATGCCTTGAGACTAACACTTTTTCAAATAGTATCATTTTTTTAAACCTATCACATGTGTAGTAGTCTCATTGTAAGGAAATTGGAGTCCCTGGAGTGAAGCATCATTCTTCAATTGGCATCATCATGTTGATTTCATTTCATATTTATATGCTTTCTCTATGTATTATATAGATCAAACTCTCTTGAACAATAAATTGCTAACTATGCATATGCTTTGCTTTCTACCATATGTATGCATATATTTAGGGGGAGCTTAGTCTATATAATGTGAGGGTCAAATTTTGTGATCCATTTCACTCTATACTCAAAGGATCACAAAATTTGACCCTCCCTTGTGCTACTAATGTCTTCCTTTTCGGTGTTTAATGCCAAAGGGGGAGAATTTGAAGGACCAAAGGCAAGCATCAAGTTGATGTCTACAAGTGGTAATGGTCTAAGAAAGGGAGGAAAGTGAATTATGGATTAGTCTAAGTAATGGAAGAAATTATTTTGAAAACTAGGCTTTAATCCATAATATCACATGGGGACATTTGCAAGGGCAAGCCAAGCTTTTAAGTAAAGTTTCAATTAGTATCTATCAATTAGTATCATATAACCTTGCTCGTTGTATTGCATCCTAGCAAGCAGGTAGCTTTTAACTTCCAAATTCTTATTATTTGCTTGCTTTGGTCGTGTTGGCATCAATCACCAAAAAGGGAGAGATTGTAAGGAAAATGGACCCTTGGCCCATTTACTTTGGATTTTGGTGTTTGATGACCAACACAACCAAATTGGACTAATGAATTTACAAGTGTTTGTTTTATAGTGCAATAGGGTGCAAGACGTGACTTGGACGAAGGCGACGTGATGATCCGATGATCAACACCATAAGCAAGACCTTAGGAGCACAAGAAAAGACATAAGATATCAAGCAAAGTCCAAGCACGAAGATAGGAACCAAGTCGGACGCAAGATTGCGAAGAAATGAGCTCACAGAAGGCATAGGACGCTGCACAGGATGCTCCGATGCACAGGACGCTGCACCGAACGCTGCACAAGACGCTGCATAGGACGCTCCGATCAAGCAACAACAGAGTCAATAGCAGCGACCGGACGCTGCATAGGACGCTCCGATGCATAGGACGCTGCACCGGACGCTGCATAGGACACTAAATGCCAGAGTCCGATCAACATCAGTAAGGTTCCAAAGAGCCATTTTCGTGACCGGACGCGTCCGGTCAGTACTGACAAGACGCAGGTCAGAGTCCGGTCAGTAGCAGAAAAGCGGGATTTCATCCCCAATGGCTATTTTCTTAGTGGGGCTTATAAATAGACCCCCAACCGGCCATTTGAGTAGTGTGGAGCTGAGAAAACATACCAAGGGTGTTGGTACACCATTTTAGTGATCTCCACATGCATAGTGCTTAGTGTTTTATTAGGTGATTAGCATAAGTGCTTTGCGAAGTGCTTAGGTTGATTAGACCACCGCTTATGCGCTTGCTTTAGGTGTATGCCTAGTGTTTAGTGAGGTTTGGATACCTCTTGCCACCCCATGCTTGCGAGCACAAGTGTTGTACATTGGAGGGGCTTGAAGTCTTGCGAGATCACACCAACCGCGTTTGTGGTGTGGCCGCCACCGTGTACCGGAGGGAACAAGGCCCACGGCGCTTCGGCCGGAAGCTTGATAGTGAATACGGTGGGAAGCATCTGGGAGAGACTTGCCGAGAGGCACATCGGAGACCCACTTGCATGTGGGGAAGGCCCGAGGCTATCCACGGAGTTACCCGACTGAGAGCTTGGCCTTTGCAAGGGATTCCTTGTGAGGGGCTCCAACGAGGACTAGGGGGAAGCTTGCGTGCTTCTCGATACCTCGGTAAAAATACCGGAGTCATCAACGGGAGTTTGCATATCTCTACCTTGCTCTTTAGCTTCCGCATTTACATTGTTTACTTCACTACGTTTGCGGTAGAGATAGCAACACACTAGCAAAACCATAGTTGCACATCTAGATAGTTTATCTATTGCATAGGTTTTGCTAGGGTTAGAAAAAGAGGCCATAGTTTTTGAAGTAGAATTTTAAGTTGCCTAATTCACCCCCCCTCTTAGGCGTCACGGTCCCTTCAACTCCAACATGGTGAATCACCTACAACCGCTCACAAGATGAGTTAGGTCATCCATAAGCTCCACTGGATGATCACCAAGCTCACAATCACCAACAAGCCATCTAGGTGATGTCGATCACTAAGAGTAACAAGCACAAACTCTCACTTAACCATGACAAGCATAATGAGAAAGGTAGATGCACACTTGCTACTCCCTATGCACTAATGAGGTCCTTAATCTTAGATTACCAAATCTCAATCATCTCACTAGGCACTTGCTCTCTCTTGAACTCCAAATGGATGCCTCAGCTGAACAAATGTGCAAGAGAGCTAAATTAGGCGAGTTGAAGTATAAATACCCCCTCTCAACCCATTAGCCAATCGAACCAAGTCCTACAGAAAATGTGGCCATTAGGCGCTGTAGAACAAGCATCGGATGCGTCCGATCACATACCAACGACTAGATGACGTCAGCTGTTAGACGTAGCCGTTACTGTTCTAGAAGACCAACTGGCGTCCGATGCAACTACATCAGACACGTCCTATGTGAAAATGAGGTATCTGGAACCTCTCTGTTCAACATTGGACGCTAGCACACTAGAGTCTGATGCAGTGGCGAATCTAGGATTTTAGGTTAGGGTATGCCTCTCAAAAAAATTTCATACATAATTCGGTAAATCCATTTACCAATTCAGTATTAAGGCTTATAATCATGAATTAAGTGGACAGCGTATCTACTAAATATAGTATAAATAGTTTCAAAAGCCATACCGATAACTAAAATATATGCATAATAGAGTACCAGAGACTTACAATGTTATTTTGCCGACATTTTTATTCGACGCTTTCGAAGGGACATAAATGTCTCAATTATATCATCTTCATCAACTTCAAAAAAAAATATCTCGCTCAATGAAAGTGACTAGACAATCATCCAAAAGACTATCTCCCATCTTATTTCGTAGCTTTGTTTTCACTAAAACCTTCGCAGAAAATACCCTTTCAACACTTACCGTTGCCACGGGTAGAAGCAATACCAATTTGAGAAGCTGATAAACCATATCATACACTTTATGCCTCTTTGTTTGAACAAGCTTAACTAAGAGATCAACAATATTTTCTAGACCTTTGAATCTATCATCCTGCCTGATGTCATCAATATAATTATCTAGCTGCAATTCAAGTCTGAGCAAATTATTATTTGAGAAGTCTTTTGGGTAGAATTCAGCTAATCTACGTAGCTTCCGTGCATCAAAAGACTCAAATGAGTTAGAAGGATTGAAGGCTGCCATACAAGACAACAACTCCATATTAATCTCATCAAACCGATTATCAAGTTCTTGACTTATTTGATCAATGACACCAATATACACCTCTCTTCTGAAGTGGTCATCATTGGTTTGCTTTCGAGCACGAGCTTTCCTTACTAATTTTCCATAAGGAACATAATCACCATCCATAGCAGGAACATCAACACCATGTTTATCACAAAATGAGGTGACCCTCTCAAGAAAATTATGCCAACCATCAGACCTCAATTCTTGCATTCTTTTCTTTGCCACATTAACAATTGATATTGCATTAAGAATATCTTGCTCTCTTCTTTGCAAACACTCAGATAACTCATTTGTGTATCCAAGAATAATATATATTAAGTGTGCAAAGAAAACAAACTCAAAGGTCTCAAACGCTCCAGTCACAAAATGTATTTTGGTCCAATCATCCTTATATGTCGGATCATCCCCAAGATCAACCAGTACATCATGGATTGATTCATACATAGTAATGATGCTGCATATAGTTTTGTAATGAGATCTCCATCGAGTATCCCCAAGCCTAGGCAAACCCATCTCTTGATGTAATCTAGTTCCAGATTCAATTTCACCACAGTCAAGTGCTTTCTTGACATTCTCAAGCCTAGCATTTCTAAGCATGTCATGACGCTTACAAGAAACTCCAACAATATTCAACAAGATAGATACTTGATAAAAAAAGAGCCGCAATCAGTATTTCCCTTAGCAACAGCAACAAGAACTAATTGCAGTTGATGAGCAAAACAATGAATATAATAAGCAGAAGGTGATTCTTGCATGATCAATGTTTTCAACCCTTTAATATCTCCTTTCATGTTGCTAGCCCCATCATATCCTTGACCACAGATTTGAGTCAAACTCAAGCCATGACTAACAAGTAAAGCTTCAATTGTAGCCTTCAGTGATAAAGAGGTAGTATCATCTACATGAATAACTCCAATAAAATACTCACATGGCCTTCCCAATTTGTCAACATAATGCAAGCAAAGAGCTAGTTGTTCTTTATGTGATATATCACTAAACTCATCAGCTAAAATTGCAAAGGGCTCATCACCAAGTTCTTCAATTATTTTCTTTCTAGTTTCTAGGGCACAACAGTGAATAATTTGCTTTTGTATGTCTGGGCTAGTTAAGGTACAGTTACCTAGAGCATTGTCCAAAACATATTTGTTCACTTCTTCACTATTTCCGACAAGAAATTTCAAAAGTTCAATGAAGTTCCCTCTGTTGCTAGATTCTTCACTTTCATCATGTCCACGAAATGCCAACCCTTGATGCAAAAGAAACTTGATACACCTAAGTGAATAAGTCAACCTTTTCTTATAAAGTCGAAGATCCTCATCACTCCACTTTTGAATATTATAATCAATTGCTACCTTGGGATTTATAAAGCCAATGTATCTCTCTTGAGCTGCAATATGTGCCTTAGAACCCAAATGTTTGAGAAGTGCATTCTCTCCTATATTCCGATTATTCCATCCATCAACAGTAAATGCCTCTGACCCAGCGCCCTTCTTGAACAAGTAGCATATAAAGCAAAATACAGCATCCTTCTTAATACTATACTCAAGCCATTCATGATTGTACATCCAACAATAATTGAATTGACGATCTTTTCCTGAAATCTTTGTTTTCGGAAAATCATGTGCAAAAGGTTTGACTGGACCTTTAGTAATATATGCTCTTCGAATTGCATCTTGATCATTAACAAGATAACTAAGAATGGGACGTCTTTCACCTGGATCATGTGGAAGGCGATTGATGCCATAAACTGGTGGCACTGAAGATGGCTGTGGTGGTGGCGGTGGCGGTGGTAGCATAGGATTTTGAGTTTCCTCAACTACTCTCTCATGACTCTGCTCTTCCACCACAGCTACAACCAGATCAGAAGAGCGATTACAAGTGGCAACAACTGCCTCTTTTTTTCCTCTTTTCTTCATGCTTCTGAAAAATAGATGCAATATTCCCGGTTCTCTTCATAACTGCATAAAATTAACAAAGAAAACAGAGCCAAATATTTAAATAAATTATACTTGCATGATTGAATTCACATATATGATTATGGATCACTTACATGATACGTTTACTGAACAATAGATCAGAATATCCACTCAGATATTGGGAAAAATCCTCCACCTCGCTGCGTGAAAGATTATTATATAATTTTAGCGCTAAAAAATTAGCAATTGATGTACAAATAAATTTTTAAAAATCCGAAGAACACGAATCTCACCTGAAGCCTAAACCAAACCAGACGAGATCCTGAGAACAGTTCTGATCTGATCTGATCCATATTGGCGTATTGCGTATACGTACTGCCGTAGGGCATAGGGCCATAGGGCGTGGGCGTCGGACGTCGGCGATCGGTGACTCAGGCGTCCGCGACAGCGATCGGCAACTCGGTGGCATGAGTGCGTCTACGAGACGCCGTGACGGCGTAGCCGCGTACAGGCACGAGCAGGGCGAATGACGGAATAGTTGAAGTCAAACAGATGCGCTGTGCACTGCGGTATTGGCTCCGTAATCCCGTCAAAGTGGTTGTCTGGGCGTCTGGCTGCATGGGCCGCGTGGGCCTAAGCGTGACACTCGCAGAGCCACGCCGTGGCCTGCCTATCGCTTGCCCCTGACACTCGCATCACGGATGAGTTTTTTTCTTTTTTTTATTAAATATACATATATGTATTTGTTGTTGCATCAGGAAAATAGGGTATGCCAGGGCATAGCCGGCATACCCTGTAGCTCCGCCACTGGTCCGATGCAGCATGGCTCAGCGTCCGATGCAACATGACAGTTGAATCCAAATAGCCATAGTGCTAGCGTCGTGTCCGGACGACTTCTGTGCCAGCGTCTGATGGGTTTCAAATCCTTGTTGTGTAGCCCTGAGTCACATTGGACTCTATGCCCTAGTGTCCGATGTATGCAACCAATTATCAGTGTCCGATGCAACATTCAACACTCGATTCACTTTCAATTTGAATTCCTTTGTAAATGAGGTTGACTTCAAAGATCTTTGGGCTACCTCTGAGTTACATAGTGCTAAGTTTGACAAGTGTACACCACACCAAAACACATTAGACTCACCTAGGACAAGCTACCACTAATAGGAATATCCACTTCTATGATGATTAGCTTTCGTCACTGAAGGAGCCAAATTCGTCATAATTTCAGTTTTGTGACGAATTTATGACGAAAAATGGTTCGTCATAGAAGTCGCGTCATTCCTTAACTTCCATGATAATTTTAGAAATTCATCATAGATGTGGATAGATCTATGATGAAAACTGAACGTCATAGAACTGCTTTAGCATGCGTGGCAGGGGGCATCCAAGCTGGAGGTTTCTTCTATTGGAGATGCTTTCCACGTGTACCTGCTATAGCCGGTTGCACTGGAGATGGTTCGGGTACGTGTCACCTTGTTATTGGACAACGTGGCCATCCCTGGTTCTTGCACATTTTAGGTTTTTAATGGACCACATGTCGGGCCCCTATTGTTCCACATGTCTGTTTTCTATTGGCACACGTATCGTGTTTGTTGGTATTTATTAACGCATACAGAATACGAAGGATTCCGCAAGCGCACAGAATACCATTGTAGCATTTTACCGAAAGTATTTCAGGTATCGTTATTTATATTTTACCATAGGAAAACAATGAAATAAAAATTTATTGGGTAACAAAGAAGTATCTGTTAACATACCAACATAGCTAGAGCAGGGGATAAATGTAATGATAGGAGTAATGCTTAATGACACTTAGGGGATACAACGGGTGAGGTAGATTCCTATGATATTCTTATTATAGGATCAAAGTATATATATATCCGACTATAGCTAAGACTAACTCTACTCTTGTGCACTTCGGGACACCGCTTAGATGGTAGAGCACCCATAAAAGATAACTCTACTGACGCGACTATGGTCCTATAATTTAAGAACCTGTTCAATTCGGTATGGATTACAAAGGATCAACTATCACCACCCGCTGCTACCACACAGCCAGAGAACAGGGTGTACTCACGACAAAGCATCGTATAATCACCATGCTTACACGAGGCTCGGCTACTTAGCCTAACCGATAAACTAGCAAGCTAAGCGCTCTATGAACCCGCACACAAAAGTATTGATAACCTTTAACTAAGCAAGATATATATTCAAAGTAAGAATAGCCATGTAGATAGGAATATGATAAATTCATAATAAGTCTTACAAGATGTAGAAGTGAAGATACAAGGCTTTGCCGAGCCTCCAAGACTAGATCCAGAACTTGAGCATGAGCCCAACTCGACCCTCACTCCCGAGCTACTAATCTAATATATTGGAAAGTTCTAGACCTAATCCTTCTAGTGTGTGTTGATCCGAATGAGAGATATGAATTATGGCTTTCAAGATCTGCTTTAGGGAGGGAGGTAGGGGCTGCTATTTATGAGGGGCGCCAGGCACCCTCCCCCTCTGAATAGCCTCATTGGTACTAAACTTTCCACCGTATCTCATTAAAATGTACATAGGCCTTAATGGGCCAAATTCTGAATTGGGCCCAATTAATCCCGCAGCTCATGATGTAGAGTTTTTCTTTTATTTGTGAAATTTATATCTTTCCATTCTGAGCTCCAAATATAGCAAACAATATATCTGTTTCGATCAGTTCGATGAGCTCTTCACAATGGTGCACTCTAATTCATCATTTGAGATAGTTTTTTTTGTGAAAAATTAAATATCCTGCGAGACAAGTGATAGCACCAAAACTCATGAAACTTGTTAGAATCAAACCCTATAACTATGTTTGATGATGAAATTAAGTTTATATGCAGGTTATGTTGATGGTTTATAATTAACATTAACAACCATCAATAGTGTTGCGGTTGTGTCACGTGTCATTTCTTCATTGGACCATGTGTCGTATTTTTATTGGTCCATGTGGCCGTTTCGTATTCGACCACGTGTCATGGTGTTGTCTGTCCATGTTTCGTTTTTTGATTTGGCTATGTGGCTTGATGGCTTCCTTCTACATGTCGGATTTTTATTAGCCCACGTGTCGTGCCATGGCTATTTCACGTGTCATGCACTGGTTCATCCACGTGTCGCATTGTTGTTTGATCACATGGCCTGCCTAGGTTCTACCATGTGCCCAACAATCAATTCATCATAAAAGTGATTCAAGATCGTCACTGCTGCATAGATTGACTACATAATTAGTCGATGATGTCTACATAATTATTCAACATGACAATCAAATACAACAAATTACTGTTTACACATCAGCAGCAACCTGCTGATAGTTTCACCACATCAAACCAGCACACGAGTATACACATCAAACCACAAATGTTCACTGCATCAAGCCAACAGAGTTAATGACTGAGAGTTACTAAAAGAAGAGATGAAGCACATGATATCCTCACGTAGCTTATTATACTCCTCCTGGTGCTGTATCTTGAACTCCTCAAACTCCCTTTTAGTCTTTTCTATCTTCCTCTTTAGGTCATCCACTTGTTTGACGAGGTTAGCAGAACTTTCCTGTTCAGCAACAAGCTGTTCTCGAAGCATTCTCTCTGCTGATGTCTTTGTTCTGGCAAAGCTTGTTGGGATATCAGCATTCTTCAAAAAAAAGGGTGTTGCCACTGACCAGGGAGTGGACCTAGCCATAGGAGAGGCAAAGGACCATGGGAACAACATTAGCACTTGTCATTGGTTTGTGTCCATCAGCAACAGGTTCTGCTCGCATAGTTTCTATAGCTTTCTGTGAAATTCAAGTAGTAAACATTAGGTTACAGATAGTGGAGGATGACTTTAATTGAAACCCAAGAGATGAGTTCATAACAAGTAACGTAGGTTTCATATTGATATGGATTACGTGGCTATTTGGATCTTGGCCACACATAGCCACGCTGTGGCGAGTTGTGGCGGTGGTGGGGTTTTCATCCGCCACACTCTTGTGGCTCATTCTCTACTGAGTAAAGCTGTGGTAGCCTCATTTAAGTCAGCAACCAAACAACTGCTCCGGTTCCCATGGCAAGCAATAGTTTGTGGCATGGTGGCCAGTGGCCCTCAACCAAACACCCTCTACATAAGCACAATTCATAGGTACTGATATGGATTACATACTACGAAATTCAAGCAGTAAACAATAGGTTACAGATATGGATTACATAAGCACAATGCACAGGTATTGTAACTTCAAAATTAAATGATGATGCAAAATTTAGGGCCCCTTTGGTTCATAGGATTTCCAAAGAAAAAATGTAGGAATCAGTAATCCTATGAAATCAGCACCGTAGAGGCCTTGGGTTCATAGGAAGAAATGGGGGAAGGAAAACCATAGGAAAGTTTCCTATCCTTCAACTTTCATAGGAAAAACAAAGGAAAAAATATCCAGTGAAACCTCATTGTATTGGTGTCCTATGTTTTTCCTGCACAAAACCAAACACCCCTTCTAACAAAATTCCTCTATTTTTCACAAGCATTCCAATCGTATTCCTGTATTTTTTTTGTTCCTACATTTTTTAGATCCTACGTTCCAAAGGGGGCCTTAGGTTCCTACCACTATTGGTTCTATTAATAGTGTATGTGAGTTTTTGTTTATACAAAGGCTAGAGTAACAATAAAACATAACCATCACTTACAAATGATTGCAGCTGTACAACATAGGAGCGAGATCCTATAGCCTGGTGGCACTTCACTTTTGCACGGTTTTGCTTATTCTTCTCAGATCCATGAGTCAACTCTCCAGGTCATGTTGAGTTCACTCTCTTGGACTGCCCCTCTAGGACTGATATCAGTGCTGCCTTTTGTCCTGCTGGCGGAGCCTCCTCTACGGCTTCCTTGAACCGGACGCTAAAATTAGAGAAACAAATTTAAGCAAGAAGCATGTACAAATTGCATTGCTATCTAGACAACAAAGCATTGCATTGCTATCTGCACCCCCACCCCCCTCCCGACCCCTCCTGCCTGAACTCAATACAAGGTAGAACAAGCACCTCAACTGCAAGGGCCACTGTCTCATATTGTAAATCTAAATATGTTTCATCTGTATCACCAAATCCCTCAATAACCACCTCTGGTTCTTCCACCTTCCTATGATTCTTTGTGACTTGTGCCTCCTGCTCTCATTCAAAAGCAGTTAGTGGTTGTTCGTCTAGATTACAAAGGTATTTATTAACTAAAGCTTCTAGTGAATGTCAACATAACAGAGAGCAAGAGTATGCAAATAAGCACCTAACTAGTAACTACAGCTTATATGAAAGTCATTAATCCAAAGTCTTAAACTACTTTAAGTGTCTCTCAATGCCAAATGACACTTAGAACTAGTCTATCCTTAACTGTGTCATCCATCCTTTGAAAACTGAAACCATTTCCATCGATAGGGGCATGAAGACCATTGATTGCCAAAACAATCACCATTATCATGACCTAACTCAAATTGCCTCGGCAAAATACATGTTAGTCACAATAATCATGTGGTCATTAATCATAGAAACCTACTAGGGGCCTAGATGCTTTTAGTGCTCATGACATGTGGGTCTCACTAGAGAGTGGAGGACAGCTCATTTCCCACTCGCTACTGCTATTTAGTGATCTGGTGGATAGTCCATGGGGTACGACAGATGCTTCGTTAGCTCTCTAACTCTGAGAATTGATTTAAAATTTGGGATCTTTGGCATTGGGGCCAATCTTGATGTTCGAGAGATAAATAACCACTTTTTTTTGCGATTCGAGATAGATAACCACTTATGGGGAGATTAGGAACATTAATTTGACCTTGGTTGACTTGATACCTAAGAGGGGATTGGAGAAGTTGGTTGATGAGATTGGAATCCTTGTCCTTGTATAAAGCACTAGGGATCTTTATAGGAGGATGATAAGGCATTCATGAATGCCTTGTTGAACGTTTTTAGTTGGAACGACTTTGGGTCATTACAATTGTGTGGTCATCAAGAACTAAGGTACAATGCAGTGTGGTTTGTGGATGGTATGATACACTTGACCCCTTGCAACCTCAACTTGGTGACGTCCATGGTTGGCTAAAAGAGCACATTCTATGGGCTCAGTTAGGATCTCATTGCCACTACTATAGTCATGGAGGCACCTCTATCTAAAAGTGGGGCTCACTAGAGGTTCTAAGGGTATCAGATTAACTCCATGGGTTACTAACATGGTCGTTAAATCACTAGTCACTTTACCAGTCACTTGTTGTGTGAATTCTTCCTTTAGATCTTGTGTGATTTCAACCCTTATTGCTTCAATATCCACTTTAGTCTATCTTTTTCTCTTCCTGGACATTCCCCCCAACTTAGGCCATGCGTGTTTCCAACCCATGTGACTAGACACATGATGCATGCAAACCAAGTGTTCTAGGCCCAAGAATGTAGTTGGCATATCTTTCTCCTAGACCCAAGTGAGACCTAAAGATTATGCACTTATTTGCTTCTCAATTATGGCTTTTGACACTTGTTCAGTTGCATCTTTCTTCCACTTGATTTGAGCATAATTTTCTAAGGTCTTCAGATTACTCCTCCCTTATAGCCACCATGTGTACCACCCATCAAAGAATTGGTCCCATGGATTCGGGATGCCCTTACTTTGCTAAATCTGCATATTGTGCTTGCCATTGTCTAATTTCCCCTCATACCTAGTTGTGCCTAAGTGGTTGTCATGCACATTCTTTCCTGAAGCTTCTTGTACTTTTCACTCTATTCTTTGAATTTGCCTGTAGACATCAGGTTCACAAAATCTTCATAGTTTTTCTCCTTGATATGTGGGTGCTCACCAAAGATCCTCTTCCCCTCTACCACATAATTTTAGATTAACAAGCTCTTCTAAGTCCGCTAACTCTCGGCTATAAGCATTAGCATCCTCTTGAATCCTAACTCCTTGTCTTCTAAAAGCTCTTGCCAAGGTGTCACATAGTCATTGACGAGAGTGTAACATATGGGTATGTTAAGTCCCTAGGTTAAGAACGCAACAGCCCAACTAACCCCTAGCTAACTCTTCGAATCAGCCATGGCCTTAGGGGCTATAAACATCGTGTGCACTCACGCGCACCCTCTAGAAGAAACAAGATGGCTCGATGGACCATAGATGGCCCACCCCAAGGGAGTCTTCGGTATTAGAAGGACGAGCCTGAGGAGGCAAAGTCACCATCGCTCAGGACTTAGGGGCTCAAAAAGGACATAGGGATTCCTAGCCTAAGGGGAGCCTCAGCCAAGCCACTACCCCATGGCCATCCCAACCTAGGCTTAGGGCAAACAATCCTCTCGAGCCAAGACCAGAAGCCATCTCCAAAATCTATTAGGTGCTTAAAGCCCGACAAGCACAGAAGCACTACACCGCCATCCTATTCTACAATCGTGAGGGTTGTTGGCCACTCCTTAGGTAGGGTCATGCCTAGGGCATGATGTGTTAGGTCAAGGAGCTCCTGAAGCCCACAATGAGGGGGCTCTAGGCCCACCTAGTGACCTGTCTGGCCGAAAGAACCTAGTATGTCAAAGAAGCCAAGAGAAGGTTCACCTGGGGAAGGCACCACAGTAGCAAACAACACCTGGAAGTCAACACTAGGCTACAAGAGAGGTGTCATGGAATGGTTGAGGATTTGTCGGCCCCTAGTTACAAGACAAACAGGTATGCAATGACACCAAGATAAATGAACCAGAAGCATAAGAGCCATAAACCCTAGATGAAACCCTCCGATTTGTACTCCCATTGCCTTCCCAGTATAAAAGGGGAGGCATGGGCTCCAATAGAAGGGGAAGATTGGACCAAGACTAGTTGATCAGACAAACTCACCAAGAACTCTAGAACAACACCGCAGTATCCCCTACCACTCTCTCTCGATTATTCCATTGTAAGAACTCTAGTTTGAGCATCCATAACACGAAGAACACCATACTGCTGGACGTACGGCTTAGAAGCCCAAAATAGGATAAATTGCCCGTGTCCCTAAGTGTTTTGAATGCTTATGCCACCAGAGGTCCACACATCTACCCTCGGCGGACAACACGATGCTTGTCGTGGTTACAAACCCATGACAATTGTTGAATAGTGTATTCTTTGTTGACCACTGAGGGAATTGCACTTCTTGTTTTTAGATAATAAAAACATAGTTAAAATATATAGTATAAAAAGAAATGGACTCATTAATGCATGCAAGTATGACAAGCTCTCAAAATGGCACCCTACTCTTCTCATGGGAGGGTCAAGGATTCCACAATGCTACCAAATCACAAAAGCCACTTTCTCGTATGCCGCCAAAAGAAAAATTAATAAGCACAATAAATAGGCATATAAAGAAGTATAATCTGGCTACTACTTAATTCCGTCAATCCCCCCACATCCCCTCCCCCTACCTCACCAATTCTTTCTACACAACACGTCTATTCTAGATCTATGGCTTTCTCAGCAAGAACGATTTCAAGGGAGATGGAGGTGCAGATGGGGAAGGCCCCACCATGTTTGAATCCCTTCCTAATGGTAAACCCCCTTTTGCCCCCTCGGTATGTCTCTTCCTGGTCATCCAAGCCTGCACTAGTTTTCCAATCTGGCATGAGCAATGGTCATGGAGCATTAGATTTATGTGGGGGAAGAAAAAGGGGCTGGAAGGTCGTTGATGTGGAGTACTTGTTCAGCAAGATTCTAACTCCAAGCGATGTTGGCAAGCTGAATCGTCTATTGATCCCAAGGCAATGTGCGGAGGAGTGCTTTCCCAAGATTTTAGAGGCCAAGAGTGGTGAAGATGATGATGATTTCCTCAATTTTGAGGACTTCTCCATAGGGTTAATCTGGCGCTTCCGCTTTTGCCTCTGGAACAATAGCAAGACCTATGTCCTGACCAAGGGCTGGCACGCCTTTATCAAGGAGAAGAATCTCAAGAAAGGTGACGTTTTATCCTTCTACCGTGGTGTCGGTAAGACTACAAGCACAAACCACATGTTTATCCATATCAAGCCCCATGCTAGTACCCTGTCTCTGCCACATCATGTGCCATGTACGATCTTCTCTCCATCTAGCTTGATGATTGATGACCAGGTCCATGAGAGCCTTGGCTTTGTTACAAGCCATGGAATTGTGTCGGCATCGAAGCCTTTGTCCTTTGGATCTGGGGAGTTGATGCCTCCAACTAATCTGATGCCACAACAAACAACATTTCCTGAATCGGCATCACTTGAAATTGTAAGGGCAGAAAAGCGTTTGCGACTGTTTGGGTCGACATTGACATCCCTTCTCATGACTGTGGTGATGAGTCTTGCAGTGGATTCACCAAGAATGCTACTTCAATTGTCCTGAACATTTTGGATGAATAAATCACTCTATAGTTCTAGGTGGTGCTACTATGTTGTTTCTACAGCATTAAGTGCTATATATTGTAAACCAAAGTTGTTGGTTACTTTATCTTACTATTTCTAGGATTATAATCTATCATAAACTTTGTATGTTTCCTTGCCTTGTCTATCTATCTATGTGTTGTCTATTTATTTATATCCATCTTATGAATAAAGCTTCAAATACACAAAGCCGATAAAACTATTGTTATTTGCATCAATATGTTAGGTAAACCTTAAATAGTTAAATGAGCCTTGTGAAGCCGAAGGTGATATTTAGATATTTTACTTTCACTTTAGAAGATCTTCATCTATTTATATACATGTGTGGTAACAAATTAAGTGTTCAATTTCTTGTTGTGTAAAATACCATATATGTTCCCTGCATGATAAATTTTGGACATTGTTATGTATTTTCACGATTTTATCTTTTATTGCCAAGGGAAGCACAAATAATATTTTTAATGGAATGGTAGAAATAGTTTTCTATATGTGCAAGATCCTTATTGATATATATGTTTATGATTTGGTTACAATCGGATTTCAGTTGAATTAGGGGTTAGGATAGATTTTGAGTTCGACTCTATATCCTGGGGACATAAATATGATCCCAACCATGTTTTTTAATGGAAAATCCCAACCCTGTTGTAAAAAAAGAGATGACTTAGTGACAAGTTTGGGTGGTGACAAGGCCACAAGAGCACTCAGATACCATTATGTGGACAAGCTCCCATAGTCATGCCTCATGGATGCAGGCAAACAACTGAACATATTTTCAAAGCATTGTGCCTCAATATTATTTTTGTTTGTGCATTTTCTTCCATGATATTTATGCTTTTGTGTTCTTAGGTATTAGGTTTTTAGAATATTTTATTGAGCAAGTACTCTAACAAGTGGTATCAAAACCCTGTTGTAACAAAGAGATGACTTAGTGACAGGTTTGGGTGGTGACAAGGCCACAAGAGCACTCACATACCAGTGTAACTGTTGTTTATGTGGACAAACTCTCGTAGTCATGCCTCGAGGATGCAGGCAAACAGCTGAGTCTGTTTTCAAAGCATTGTGCCTCAATATTGTTTTTGATTGTGTATTTTCTTCCATGATATTTATGCTTTGGTGTTCTTAGGTTATTAGATTTTTAGAATATTTTATTGAGCATGTACTCTAACAAGTGGTACCAAAACCCAATATCTCATTTTTTTCTCAATCCTATGTGCTGCTGCTGATTTTGGAACTTGGTACTCACGTAGCTGAAACACATACCAAATTTTTTTTATTGTTTAACTTTTTTCCTAAAATGTATTCACATTTATATCCCTGGATGTTTAATTTGCGTTTTTGTTCCCTAGGGTCGGCGCCGTGGTCTATGGCGCCAAGGTAACATGTCTCGGTGCCGTAGACCATGGCGTTGAGCCTCGATATCTAAATGGCGTGGCAGGATGATGTGGTGCTAATGTGGCCGGGCTCGGCGCCGTGGACTATGTCATCGGGCTCGGTTTCTATAGTCCTCTGCTCAGCGCCGTATTTCTAGCCTCGACCTTATCTCTAGCCTCGACCTTATCTTCTATTTCCAGGACCGCTAGGCTAGTTGCTAGTTGTACTAGCTATCATAGTCCTGAACATAGCCCCTCCATCTCATGAGCAAAGCAAAATATGTTTTTTTAGTTCTTCAGGAAGCTGGGTACAGCTGGAAATACTAGCTTCTTCCAATCCAATTTCTCTGTTATCTTCCCTGAAAAAATGTTTTACCAAATGTTTTTGAAAATAGTTTTAGCTTCAGTGCTGAAGCTACTTCATGATATTGAAAAATTTACTTCACTAATGAAGCTGAGCTATACCAAATAAGCCCTCATTTAATTCATTTTCTGCTGGTTTGACTAGATTCAGTCAAAGCTTTACTAGTGAGTGGTGACTATATACGATTTAATATTGGAGCAAGTTTTGATGAAAGCAAATTCAGATTTGAACTCTTTACTTTGTATTCGTATTCAAGAATATTTATATTCGTAATTATATGTCACAAAGAAATTTAATGTATTTAGATATCCGAATTATATCCATATTATTTTCACTTTTCGAAGAGTCAAACATTTTTAACTTCAACTAGATACATACAAAAAGTTATTAGTATTTATGGTACATGATAAGTATTATTAGATTAATTATAAAATATATTTTTGTAATAAACTTAAAAATTTGAGTAACCCAAAGCAGACACTTATTTCTAGATAGAGGGAATAGCTAAGAGATGAGACATATGCATACTCTACCTGATGTTGGCCGTGGGGAAAGGAGATGCACTAAAAATAGGAGATTGGATAGATCCATATGCGCACACACATGATGAAGTGAAGCAGGCTATAACTACTGCATGCAGCCATGAGCGAAGCACGCTACTCACCTTTCAGCTAGTACAAGTCTATTGGAGCTAGCATTCATGAGCTTGCTTTGATTCCTTCTTCGACGCCAAAGGCAGAAAGCTTACACAGGCCACGTCTTTTCCGATCCTGTACATGGCCGACGCGCGGGGTAATATGGCCGAGGCTTGGCGCCAAAATTTACAGCGCCGAGCCTTTGCCACGTCAACGCCACGTTAGATGTCCACGCTCTCAGTGCCTCCAACCTTGGCACCGTGGCCCTCGACATCGAGACGTATTACCATGGCACCATGGGTCATGGCGGCGACCCCATATGTCCAAAAACGAAAATAAAACATCCAATGGTCTAAATGTGAATGTTTTTTAAAAATAAACTAAAAATAATAAATACATAAACATATATGGGTCAATATTTTTTTGCGAGAATGTACATATCAAATTACTAGCAGATGTCCGTGCATTTCTATGGGAGAGCCTCAATTTTTTCTACACAAAAGAGTATAAAAAAAGAAACTACATGTAAATATATCTTTGAGATCTCATTGAAGTAGAATGTCAAACAACAGACAGGACACCTGAAGTGCTAACCAGTTGATATTGTCCAACTCCAGTTTTGGCCTGTGCATAGTTCTCAAATTATTGCGAGGTTGCTTTACAACCATAGCTCTGTACAGATTCGTGGATACCTTGGAATACCACGATATTTGAGGATGGAATTTAATCAGCACCAGCGTAAAAGTGTTCTGATTATCTCCTTTCCTAGCTATGCAATCTGTTTCCAAGACCTTATCTGTTTCCAAGTGGACTATGTCATCGGGCTCGGTTTCTATAGTCCTTTGCTCAGCGCCGTATCTCGAGCCTCGACCTTATCTTCTATTTCCAAGACCGCTAGGCTAGTTGCTAGTTGTACTAGCTGTCATAGTCCTGAACATAGCCCCTCCATCTCATGAGCAAAGCAAAATATGTTTTTTAGTTCTTCAGGAAGCTGGATACAGCTAGAAATACTAGCTTCTTCCAATCCAATTTCTCTGTTATCTTCCCTAAAAAAATGTTTTACCAAATGTTTTTGAAAATAGTTTTAGCTTCAGTGCTGAAGCTACTTCATGATACTGAAAAATTTACTTCACTAATGAAGCTGAGTTGTACCAAATAAGCCCTCTGTTATCTTCCCGTTTGGGTGGTGACAAGGTCACAAGAGCACTCAGATACCAGTGTAATTGTTGTTTATGTGGACAAGCTCCCATAGTCATACCTCGTGGATGCAGGAAAGTGGCTGAATCTATTTTAAAAGCATTGTGCCTCAATATTGTTTTTGTTTGTGTATTTTCTTCCATGATATTTATGCTTTCGTATTCTTATATAGGTTAGTAGATTTGTTGGGATATTTTATTGAGCATGTAGTCTAACAAGTGGTATCAAACCCCACTAGTTGAGAATCCTTGAACATCTCTGGGTCACATGGTGATGGAGGAGATTGTGAATGCCACCGGGGGTCATTGCATCATGTGTGACATGGATAGTTGGACTTGGGCACTGTGATAATGTCTTTTAGAAGTCATACATGTTGTGTGATGTGAAGAGTTAGGTCTAATGAATGATGGATGTTTGTATTTGCCAACACAAAAAGATAAATCCGCAAGCATACAAATATCGTTGTAGCTTTCACCCGGCAGTACTCCAAGGTATCGGATTCCATGTGGAATAGGAGTGAACTAGACTAAATAGGACTATTGGCGTTTCTTAGCGCAATCACTAGGATTGGTGTTTCCTAGTAATGGCACTAGAAACGCCGTGACGATATTTCTGAACACACACAGAAATATTCCGCAAGCGCACGGATATATCGTTGTAGCATTTCACCTGGAAGTATTCGGGTAACGTTCATTTATATTTTCCCAAAGGAAGGCATGGTGTAAAAGTCTCTAATAAGGATATGGACAAGATAACATGACTGCATAGTAGACCAAAGTCCATAACAGGGGTAATCCAAGATAGATATTGGATAGTGTGACACACACACTCAAGCCAAACTCAAGAATAAAGATAAAAGAAAGAATAAAGAATAAAAGAATAAACCTAAATTGGAGCAGACTTATCTTGTATAGCTATGCTAAGATGAGCAGATGATCATACAAATAGTTGAATTTCTAGGGGTAGAGATCCTAAGTTAAGATAGCTTTAGTCACTATAAACTTACTTTGGGCATCGGATTGCAACTGGTATGCCAGTCGATGCCGGCCTGTAGCTCTACGTCATATCCGAACATGGGGGATTACGAAGGACGAATAGGGCTGTCACCACCTACCACCTACCCCTCAACCGTGGGATACGAGACAAACAAAGGTAACTTCTAACATAGACACCATGTCTACACTATCAGTTACTACTCTAGCGGTGGCTAGAAACTTTCGTCTTTATCAGGAGTCCTCTTACTGGAGCATCCGCCTCGGGAACATATGATGAACCCACAAGAATATAATGACCAAAACTAATCTTAAAGTAGAAACTACTACCTCAATTTAGGTCTTGGTCTAAACTTGTATGTATGAAAGATTAAGTGTTGGTGCAGAAAGTGACCAACTAGTAAATATTTGTAGTTTTGCCGTACGTTATGATCGGAGGTGGCCTAGCACTCAATGACACAGGATTTATACTGGTTCAGGCAACATGCCCTATGTCCAGTCGAGGTCGGTCAATGACTTTATTCCTGAGCCTAGGTGCTCAAAGTCTGTAGTGGGGGTACAAACGAGAAGGAGAAAGAAGGGGGGATGCAAGAAGTTCGGTGGGCTCCGACCGGAAGGGTCATGGTCGGAACTGGGTGGTCCTGCGACTGGGAGTGTTGATGTCGATCTAGTGAGTCTGAGTTTGAAGAAGTTGATCCTTTTTTTTGTTGGAGGGAGCTCATCCCCTTTTATAGATGAAGGGGTTGGCTTTACAGGTGAGAGGGGGAGAGTACAGATATTTCTAAGCCTTATTGCCTATGGTGATGAAAACTGGATAATGGTTGACACCCCCCAATACTGTTGATGTCGCTGTAGGATGTCAGATGTGCATGGGGGTTGAGCTATCTTCTTCAGGAAGGATGGATGCTGATACCTACAAATACTTCTGGATGCCTAGTGGCATGTGAGGAGCCATGCTATGTTCACCTAGTATGGCAAATCATGGAGCCCATACTGCGATCTATGTCTAGAGACACACGGGGGGCTTACCATATGGGAGTTTCTAGCGGCCCCTACAATACTTTGTGTTAGGGTGGCTGCAGAGCACTGTTTTGTGTAGGGTATGGTCCCTGGTACAGTGGTGTTGACTTGTGAGCCATGCCTTGCCTTTCTCTGCACGCCTTCTGGTTCTTTCTGAGTGGGCATCCCCGGTCGGATGGTCCCCAGTCGGATTGGCACGCCAGTCGGAGAATAGCGATGAGCAGAGTGTTTTTCTATGAATCCTGGTTGGAGACACGGGGTCAGAGTCGAAGGCGTTCCTCGGGTCAGGCTTTCCGAGTGGAGGCCATGCGGAGGCAGCCAGGGCCTAATGCTAGCGCTCCGATTGGAGAGGCCATTTGGAGCTAGCCTGAGCCTGAGCTATTGCTCTAGTCAGAGAGATGGGCCGAAGGTGGCCTAGGCCTGAAGCGAGTGCTCCGATCTATTGAGTTTAGACCCTCGAGCCGGTCCAGAAGAAAGAAAGGCTATTTTCCTGGGCCGTGCCCTGGCGTGGAAGCCGGTCCCCGTGGGACCCCGGGTTTATGAACTCGACAGGAGCCCCCGAGCCCTCGGGCGATTCGGGTAGAATCATTCGGGGGATTTTTATCTTGCCGGCGGGTGTAGCCCCCGAGCCCTAGGTGGTTCGAGCTGAACCGGTTGGGGGTGATGTCTCAGCAGGCGTGTATGCATGTTTTTTAGTTTGAGACAAAATTTTGTTTAACCATGGCGTCGTTGTGCAGCCGAGGTGTTTTTAAGCGCAGGGATTGGATTGAGACAGAACTTATTGATCCCGACGTCGGTGCGCGTCGGGGATCGGGTGAGGAAGTTTTTAGTTTTTTGAAACAAACCCTGGCGTCGGTGCGCGCCGTGGACGGAGACAGCTTAGTCTTGGATGCAACAGAGTTTGATCTTTGGCGTCGGTGTGCGCCGTGGGATCAGGTAAGGTGGAGTCACGGGTAGTCCTTGGCGTCGGTGCTTGCCGTGGACCGAGAGAGTTAGTTTTGGTTAATTTAGGAAGCCATTATGCGAGTTTAGGAGTCATGGTCCTAGGAGCCGTAGCTAGATGTCGCCGATCCTGTCGATGCGAGTTAAGGAGTCACGGTCCCAAGCCATAGCCGGATGTCGCCTATCCCGCCGACATGAGTTCAGGAGTCGTGGTCCCAAGCCGTAGTCGGATGTCACCTATCCCGTCGACGTGAGTTCAGAGTCACGGTCCCATGGCATTTAAACCCCCGAGCCTTATCGGGCCTTCGTGGGGGCTATGAGTCATTTTTGCGCTACCCCATCCGGTTCCTCATAACTGGAGGGGCTGAGTTTCATCGCGTGTCCTGATCGCTCGGGCTCGAAGACTAGCTCGGTGAGCTTGCTAACGGGTGTGATCGAGTGGAATCCGGGTCCATCGTTCGTGACCGGGTTGGCATAGCCCTCTTGTGGCATTCCACTACTCCTTTACCTACAACCCGGCAGATGCCTAGGTCGTTCCAGAGACCGACCCAGGTGACCTGATGGCCTCCCATCGATGGAGAGTCTGTGGGTCTGGCGAGCGGTTCAAGATCGAACGAGAAGGTTGAGATGACCTGGTTTGCCAGACTGGGCAAAGGCCACACGGTGCTCATCTACGGTTTTCTCCCATGTCTCTATTTGGTTGCTCATATCGAATGAGGCAAGCCACCGCTTCGTGGTGCAACACGGAGCATTTTGGTGCATTTTGCTGCACGTGCGATGCTTAGTTCCCGAGCCCCCAGGCGGTTCATGCCCTAACTGTCCGGGGGGTTCATGTGTATGAGATGAATGCGTGTATGGATGTATGAATGATTTGTAATGAAATTGAGGGGCTTTGATGGCGTTTTACCTTGAAGACTGGAGCGACTGGGTTCGAAGAGCTCTAGTCGGAAACGCCCGTCCGAGACCTACGCTCGTCAATCGTGGGTTAGCCCTTGTGTGAACAATTTTGTATTTTAAAGAACACATGCTCACCTTGATGTCCTGAGAGATGGGGTTCGGAGAGCTTTAGTAAAAAAATGTCCAACCAGGACCCATGCTCGTCATTCGAGATGGAGTTGGCATGGCCCACATGGGGCGCCCCTTCGCTTCCTACCTGTATCTCAGGTGCTTATCCTGAGTGAATCGATCGACTCAGGAGGCTGGTTGATCTCTCCTGGGTGACTCGATCGACTTAGGGAGGTTTGGTGGTCTCTTATAGTGGAGATTTCGTGTGGTGGCACCTGCACAACTAGAGTGATGGAGTTCGAAGAGCTCTAGTCGGAAACATCTGGCCAATACCTACGCTCGTCAATCATGGGTTATCCCTTGTGCGAACTGTATGTATTAATGAACACATGCTCACCTTGGTGACCTGAGTGACAGGGTTCGAAGAGCTCT
Organism: Miscanthus floridulus; assembly: GCF_019320115.1. Classification (NCBI taxonomy): domain Eukaryota; kingdom Viridiplantae; phylum Streptophyta; class Magnoliopsida; order Poales; family Poaceae; genus Miscanthus; species Miscanthus floridulus. Next base: position 48,918,937 of record NC_089587.1, read on the forward strand.
AGTCAGAGACGTTCGACCAGGACCTGTATCTCATGTATTTATCCTGAGTGAATCGATCGACTCAGGAGGCCGATTGGTCTCTCCCGGTGGAGGTTTCGCTGTTGGATCTCTCTAGGTCACGCCTGGGGAGACGCGGAGCCGTCCGCATGTGGTGACACTTCGGTTTTTGTGCCCGACGTGCGGTAGTGGCTGGTCGTGCGGTAGTGGTGGGCCATGTCCCGGTCATGTCCTATATATTAGGAGCCATTTTGTCGCGTTGGGCACGTCTCGTCGATCAGGGGGCGTCCCATCTGCATTAAATGGGACGAGAGAGAGAGAGAGAGAGTTTCTCACCCTACTGCTTCGCCTTCTCGATCGGCACATCCTTTCCTAACTGCTGCCCCCTTCCTTTAAGTAGGAGAAGAGAGAGGGTGTTCGCCTTATTCTTTTGCCTATTCGTCATCTGCCACCGCTGCCTTTCTTTTTCCTCCTCGTCGAAAGCGTTCCTAAGAGCTACGGAGGTTTCTAGGAAAGGAAGGGGGAGAGGGCGAGGGAGAAGAGGAGAACTCACTGATCCTTTTTGCAAGTCGGAGCAAGATGTTGGACTAGAAGTCATCCACCGTGAGGAGGTCGGTGCTAGAGGCCTTCGTCTAGAAGGGGTTTCTGCCGCCGCAAGAGGTGGCACACTGGAGGGTTCCCGGAAAGGAGGAGTTCCTACAATCTCGTTCTGACGAGGTGGTTTCATTCCTTTCCTTCCATGAGCATGGCTTGGGATACCCCGCGCACTGGTTCCTACGCGGGCTTCTCAACGAGTGGGGACTGGAGCTGTAGCATCTCAATCTGATGGGGGTGCTATATCTCGTCGGTTATGTTATTGTCTATGAGGCTTTTCTTGGGATGGAGCCACACGTGGATTTCTTCCGGTGGCTCTTCTCCCCGAGAGCCTTGACGGCGGGGGACTCGGCTGAGATTGTGTCAGTGGGAGGATTCGCCCTACAGAGGAAGTCGAGCGTGGGAGACTCGTATCCTAGGTACCTCCCCTACGACTCCAATCGGGGGTGGCATAGGGAGTGGTTCTATATCAAGAATCCGGCGGCGGCGCCATTCCCGGTGTTCACCGGTAGGAGGCCAGAGAAAAAAGAAAGTTGGTCGTAGGGCTGCACCAAAAAGGAGAAGCACAAGGTGGGAGTCATCGAGGTAGAGCTCTAGAAGCTCGTGAAGAGCGGTCTCAATGGGGTGAAGGTGTTTCACACCCTGTACCACCACTGGGTCATGCCATTGGCGGAGAGGGTGCGGCCAATGTGGATGTACGATGGCCTTACAGACTCGGACCACACGTCGTCGGAGGATCTGCCGGACGACGAGGTCTAGAGTCGCATTGGCCGGGTGCTGCAGCTGTGGCCTAGGGAGAGGGTCTAAGGGAGGCCCATACCTTTCAACTCTTCAGTCGTGTCCCGCCTGGTTTGTTCCCTTCTCCAATCTATGCATTTTTCTCTACTTTTCCCATTTCTTGATTGGGGGTCGTACGTTCCATAGGGGCTCAGAAAGTACAAGTCCTGGCCACACCTTCCTAAGGGACCAGAGGGCTAGGCCTGGCAAGCCGCTCAGAAGGAGGCGGCCGACGCCCAGAAGAAGAAGAGAACCAAGGAGGTTCAGCGGAAAGAAGAGAAGAAGAAGAAGGTCACCTGGCGCGTGAAGGCCGGGGAACGTAGGAGCGACGTCGAGTTAGAACTCGCATCGAATGATGCTATGGATCTAGATGACATGGTCTTCTCCTTCTCCGATGACAAGGAGAGTCGGGGGGTCATTGTGACCTCGGTGGTGCGTCGCGACCCTACAGCGACGTCTGTTGGTGAGGAGCGGGAGGCCGTGCGGCGCACGGAGGTCCCTACGTCGAAGAAGCGTGTGGCTAGCGTGGACGCCGTTGGTGAGCGAGCGGCAAAGCGGACGCGGTCACCGTGCCCCTCAGTGGCATTGCTAGCTTCGTCGTCGCCTGTGGCGAACATGGCTAGATGAGCCGGGCGGTCCGAGGAGTGGCCCGGCGACCATGTGGCGACGGGGCCAGTGCCGACACCGAACTTTCGACTGAAGGAGGCCCCGCCTGCCGTGGGTGCAGCCAAACAGTCTGGGTGATCTGAGGGGTAGACCGGTGCCTGGCCGATGCGTGACCCGCAGTCGGGGGATGCCCCGGCTGCTGCTCTGGTTGGGGAGCCTCGAGCTAGAGGTCGTAGCGACCTGCAGGCCGGGTAGGAGCTGGTTAGGTCGGCTCTAACCTTGTTTGAAGTGAGGGGGCATGGGTCGCAGTCCAGGAGCGGTCCTCATCCTATGGGCCCATCGCCGTCGGAGCCTGTCTTTAGAGTAGTACCGCTTGCCACCTAGTATGTTTCCTTTTGTTGCTTCTTCGACTTTTGGTGGTCGAGTCTTTTTGGTGGAGTGTGACTGACCCATACCTTCCATCAGTGGCTTGGGGACGCCGAGGGTGAGTATTGCCCTAACTAACATGCAGGAGACCTGGAAGCCCATTCTGCAGCGTGTCACGGCGGCAAGACCTTCTGTTCTGGGGATGGTGCCCTCCGGTTTGGCTGTTGAGTAGGCAGCGACTATGGCATCGGTGTTAGCGGTGATCCCGATGCCGATGGTGGCGGTGGTGTCGGAGGTGACTCTCATGGCGAAGGCAAGGGAAACCGAGCTTCCTTCCTTGCCGGGTAGAGGGTCGCGCGGCTCACCCTTGCCATCGGAGCCGAAGGTGTCGAGGGAAGACATGGCCGGGCCATGGTCGGGACGCCCAGCGGTGGCCTAGGTCGACGAGGTGGTGGAGATCTCATCTGACGACGAGGCGGATGTCCTGGTAGAGCCATCGGTGCCATTGCAGAGCCTGGCGGTGGTCCAGTGGTGGCTGGGACCTCTAGCGGGCTGGTGATGTCACTGTAGGACTTGGCAGTGGCACGGTTGGAGGCTGGGCCCTCCAGCAAAGTGCCGGAGGGTGACCTAGAATGGCCCTGCCCTGAGCACCCAGCGAGCGCGCAGATTGTCCTTTGGGACTCCTAGGAGCGTCAGCTCTGGGACATCTTCGGAGGGCAAGGGCACGTTGCGGTATTAGAACTCAATAAGCTGACCGTGCAGCTTGAAAGCGCCCAGAAGCGGGCTTTGTTCGCCCGGCAGTTGGTTGAGGGCGACATGCAGCTCGCAGCGGAGGTGAGTTTTTGGTACTTGTGTTTTACCCGTTGAATCCCTTGTCGGTTGTTTTTAGCGTGCTTACCTTTCATAGGAGATAAGGAAGACGTCGTCCCTCAAGTCCCACTTCCTCCGGTCGGAGTACGCCCGGATGGCTGAGCTCGAGCGTCGGGTGGAGTCTGCTTACCGTGAGTCCCAAGACCAGGCGGCCGAGGTAGCTGTGACACGGGCGGAGGGGCAGCGTGCAGAGGAGCAGGCGATTGCGGTCGAGCAAGGGCTCAAGGCGGCAAGGGCCCGCCAGGCAGAGACTGAGGTGGAGTTGTGGGCGTCCCTGGTGAACACCGAGGTGGCGCTTCAGGAGGCTTTGGCGGCCCTTGATTTGGAGCGCGCCGCCTTGGAGTCAGCGGAGAAGGCCCTGGAGGTGGAGTGGAGGGCCCGGTCAGAAGCGGATCGAGAGATGCGCATGCTCCAGGGCTGAGTGATGGAGATGAAGGACGCGAGTGCCCAGCTGCACGAGCAGGTGGCCCAGCTGCACGAGCAGGTGGCTCGGCAAGCGGAGGATCTCTCCACCCTTGAGGCTTCTCATGTCAGTATGTCCCCTTTTTGTTTTTTGTTGTGTTGGCTTTTCCCTCAGCCTGTTTCTGAGCTCGTTGCTCTTCTCGCAGAGCTGGGCAAAAAAGTGGAGGTGCTGGAGCAAGACCTAGAGACGACCAAGGCGATGCTTGGTTGGCGTACGAAGGAGCTGGCCAAGTCTCATGAGGAGCGTCGTGCTCTTGAGGGGGATCTTGGCTAGATCCGCAATGTTGCCCAGCATGTCATTTCAGAGATCTTTGGGTCAGCACCGAGCACCAGCGCACCCGCCGTCCAGCTAGCGGAGGTCCCGGGGGAGGTCCGGGATCTTATCAGATCCGGGCTGTTCTACGGGGCATCGGGGGCGTTGACTACGGTGGGGACGCACCATCCGCACCTAGACTTCGCCACCATATGTAGTGGATACGCTGAAGGCATGAGCATGGCAGACATCTAGTCCATTAGGGAGAGCTTGCTGCCGTATGCGCGGTCGATGGTAGACCAAGTCTCTGCCGAGTGGGTGATGGGCGTCTGTCATGAAGACCTGGCCCAAAGCACACGTGGAGAGGATGCTGTAGAGCTCTTGGATGGCGAGGAGCCTAGGTCGGAGGTGAATGTCACCTCAGTTTTGGCCGAGCTAGATGCCGTGTCGTCGAGAAGTGAGCAGCCTATGCCTTTGTTGGTCGCACCGTCGTCGGATGTCGCTGGGCCGGCCCAGTAGCATGTAAAAATATAATAGTAGTTAGTAAATGTAGGAAGTTTTAAGTTCATGGGGAAGCCCCCGTGTAAGACGTTTCATGGTGTGTTTTAATGACTGCAATTGGTTTTTGTTCTTGTGATGGAGTCGCTCCGTTCGGGGAAGCTTGTTCCCTTTCGTTCCTTAGTTTTCCCTTAGCATAATTTTGTTTTAAATTTCTTTCTATCTTGTACCTACCCGTTTGTTCCGTAGGTCACAACTTTGTGAGCCTGGGGCATGGCCCGTGAGGCTCGGCCGGTCATAGCCATAGGAAAAGGTGGGGTGCGATCAGTCGGAATGTTCTAAAGCAAAGTTACGTAAGGTAAAACAAAGGAACGAACTACCCCCTCGTTAGGGTAGGAAGGAATTTCTCCACACAAAAGCAAAAGAGTACTTAATGTAAAAACAACAACAAAGGGGTAGTAGAGCCCCCTGGTGGAGCCCTCGAGCGCCTCGAGCCGAAAGGTGTTCGGGTCAGGGTGCTCTTAAAGGAGCGTTCGCTAAGTAAGGTAAGACTAAAACTTAAGAAAAGAAGAAAAAACATAGCTATTCCAAGGTCCTCAGAGAGAGCATCATCGTCGTTGTCCTTCAGTTGGTAGGCTTCTGGTCGGATCCCTTTGTGCTCTAGTCATCTAGATCCTTGTCCACTGCGCCCCCTTCTTCAGTCGCTGCCTCCTCGCCTTTTTCTTCCTTTGGTCTGCCGGCCTAACTCAGCAGGCGGCTGAGGAGCTGGCAGTCCTTGTAGATATGGTTGATAGGATAGTTGTGGTTGGTGCATGGGCTCTCCATGAGCTCATGAAAGTGGCCTGGAGGGTCTTGTTGGGGCTGCGTGCCCGCATAATCTGCTGCGGCGGCCAACGCGGAGTTGGCCGGTCAGCGGCGATCCTTTCTGTTCTTCTTTCCCCTCTGTGTGGAGGGGCCCTCGTCTTGATCCTGGCGTTTGGCCTTAACTTTGTCGTGGCCCTTGTTGAAGCATGGCTGAAAAGGCGCTTGCTGGGGGTATTGGACAAAGGTCCGTGGCTCCAGGCCATTAGGGCTAGAACTCCGATCGACGCTGCACGCATCTTGGTTTGGCCCGAGCCACGCGTAGATAGGCGGTTGGCACAGGGTGGTTGTTAAGTCAAGACGAGGTGCGGTTGCGGCTTCCTATGTCGCAATCAGTGGTTGAGGCGATGACAGGGTGTAGTGCCCTATCTGCTGCGTCCCTATTCCCTAGACGGGGTGCGAGGTCGCGAGTCGTGATATGGAGCACTCTGCCTGTTGAACGACGGCGGTCTCCAACAGTGCCCAGAGGTTCTGATGGATTGCCCGTCCATGAGGGTCGTTTAGCTCGGGCAGGTCACGCAGGAGCATTGTCGCGGCAGCAACGTTCTGACTAGCCCAAGCGAACTGCGGGGGATTGGTCCCCTGAATAGGGGCGTTGCGCTGGGGCTGACGGGCATGACCCCGAGCGCCGCTCGTCGGCCTATGAGCATGGGGCGTAGTGTGGTGCACCGAGCGCATTGGTGCAGTTGGTGGCTAATGCGGCCACTATCATCGTAGATCCTTCCCATGCTCACGTGTGAGCTCAGGGGTTCCCGTGTGGGGGCCCGGTGAGGCATGGGTCCAGAAGGACTCCGTTACCCCTAGCGGCCGTTCTGGGGTGTCCACCGCAGCGTACTCTCGGGACCAACGGTGGCTAGGCGCCATGTCACCGATGCTGGAGCCATCACTCCCGATGTTGTCATCCATGATGTTGAGGAAATAGGTGGGAGCATAGCTCGCCATCCCCACGAACTCAGACGTGAGAGGGTGCATCGCCAGCACCTTTTGGAGTCCCTAGGCATATGCATCCACGGAAGACGCGAGGCCATAGGGGAACCGACCGTATGGCGGCTGCAATGAGGACAACAGTAACCCACCGAGTATTTGGCGGAAGATAGAGCGCAGTAAGTAAATAACAGCATGTATATTACTCACAACGGGGTTTGAGCAGAGAGTTTGCTCGAAATGAAGCGCAGATGCCGCGTCGTCGAAGTCACGCATCCCAAAGTCGATGGAGGATGTCCCTCCGATGGGTGCCGGGTCGCGTGCCTCCTTGCGGAGGTGGAGTACGCTGAGCCAGTCGGCGATGAAGTCCAGGCTCCTAAAGTGGAAGGCCTGGGATGTCTCGAAGATGGGTGGAACCCGCATCCCCACGGGCGAGAGTGCGGGGAACTCCAGCGAGCCAAAATGAATCATATCGCCCGAGCCTGCCACGGCGGGGGTGGTAGAAAAATGGGTCATCCGATGACCAAAAGGTGTTGAACATACAGCGTCGTCCCCACGGACAACGCCAACTTTCGGTGTAGAAAGTGACCAACTAGTAAATATTTGTTGTTGTGCCATACGTTATGATCGGAGGTGGCCTAGCACTCAATGACATAGGATTTATACTGGTTCAGGCAACGTGCCCTACGTCCAGTTAGGGTCGGTCGATGACTTTATTCCTGAGCACAGGTGCTCAAAGTCTATAGTGGGGGTACAAATGAGAAGGAGGAAGAAGGGGGGATGCAAGAAGTTCAGTGGGCTTCGACCAGAAGGGTCACGGTCAGAACTAGGTGGTCCTGCGGCTGGGAGTGTTGATGTCGATCTAGTGAGTCTGAGCTTAAAGAAGTCAATCCTTTTTTTGTTGGAGGGAGCGCATCCCCTTTTATAGATGAAGGGGATGGCTTTACAGGTGAGAGGGGGAGAGTATAGATATTTCTAAGCCTTGTTGCCTACGGTGATGAAAACTGGATAATGGTTGACACCCCCAATACTGTTGATGTCACTGTAGGATGTTAGATGTGCATGGGGGTTGAGCTATCTTCTTCAGGAAGGATGGACGTCGGTACCTGTAAATACTTCTGGATGCCTAGTGGCATGTGAGGAGCCACGCTATGTTCACCCAGTATGGCAAATCATGGAGCCCATACTACGATCGATGTCCAGAGACACATGGGGGGCTTACCATATGGGAGTTTCTAGCGGACCCTACAATACTTTGTGTCAGGGTGGCTGCAGAGCACTGTTTTGCGTAGGGTATGGTCCCTGGTATAGTGGTGTTGACTTGTGAGCCATGCCTTATCTTTCTCTGCACGCCTTCTGGTTCTTTCCGAGTGGGCATCCCCGGTCGGATGGTCCCCAGTCGGATTGGCACGCTAGTCGGAGAATAGCAATGAGCAGGGTGTTTTTCTATGAATCCTGGTTGGAGACATGGGGTTGGAGTTAGAGGCGTTCCTCGGGTTAGGCTTTCCGAGTGGAGGCCGTGCGGAGGCAGCCGGGGCCTGACGCTAGCGCTCCGATTGGAGAGGCCGTTCGGAGCTAGCCTGAGCCTAAGCTAGTGCTCCGGTCGAAGAGATGGGCCGAAGGCAGCCTAGGCCTGAAGCGAGTGCCTCTGGTCTATTGAGTTTAGACCCTTGGGCCAGTCCAGAAGAAAGAAAGGCTATTTTCCTAGGGCGAGCCCTGCGTGGAAGCCGGTCCCCGAGGGACCCCGGGTTTATGAACCTGACATTAAGCATAAAGTTCTTTATGCTAAATGAATAACATAAGAACCTAGCTCTAGTTTCATAACATAGCTATGTTGATAATGTGAGAGCAAGAACATAGGAGAAATCTTCATATTATTCATACCAAGATTACTCCAAAGTACAAGCTTTCCAATGAAGCTTCTTCCCTTGCGCCAACTACTAAAACTAGTAAAAAGAATACAAGTGGAGGGAGAGAGGCTCTTCAAGTGTGGTGTGTGTTTGGAGGAGGGCGCCACCCATCTATTTATACATGAGAGAGGTCAGTTTCGGTGCTAGTAAATTAGTAAACCACCGAAAACTACCTATGCATGCCGCCATGCAACCGGCGGAGAGAGGTGGGGCCAAGCCAGGCTAGGGGCAGTATGGCCGCACCCTAGCTTGCTCCGCTTGCCACCGCCTTGCTTCGGTGGGCTGCTGGCTAGGCTTGGGTTGCTTCCTTGGTGGTGCTCGGCCAAGATTTGGCATGTAGGTGGGCTTTCTCCTTTTATTCCTTTTGCTTTGAGCTTTGTTTGATGGTGTATTTGACTATAATTCCCTTATATTCAAGTATGACTCCGGCAAAACATGTTTTCTCCAATACAGATGGAACTATGTCAATAGTAAAGGTATATGTGTCAAAAGATTGTTTATTTCTCCCTTTTTGGACTATAATTGGTGGTTGAATTTGGTTGATAAGGACCGCCAACAAGGACCATCCTATGATAGCTAGAGGTAGGTGAAAAGATGGGTAGAGAGGATCTATGTGGTTATGATAGAAGATCAAGCAAGGATGTACTTCAGTTGTTCACTCCAGGATGTTGGCCTAGGTAGCAATGAAAAAGGGTGTGAAGGGCACTAAACTATTCTAACATGCGGCCCTACTATTTAATAACTCAACTAAATATGGTGGAACACAGAGGATAGAGAGGACAGCCACCACCTACTACCTACCACAATCTATTCGTGGGGCAAGCCTCAAACAAAGGCAACCTATAGTCTAAGTACCATGCTTACACTAGAGATCACTACTATAATCCAATACTTAAAGTAGACTAGAGCACTCAAATAGTTGAGCGATGAACCCATAAACAATAGAAGATAATACTTACTTAATGCTTACCAGAGACCATATAAGTACTCGAAGGGAGACAACATCCACTAAGGTACAATTCGAGAGAGTGCCAACAGACCAAGCACCGGTTTCCCCCTTGCTCTCTCACTATTCTTGAACACTACTAGAGAGGTAGAGCTTCTCCTTGATACAAAAGTGTAGACTCCTCCAAGCTATAAAGTAAAGTGAGCTCCTCTATTTATAGTGGTGGGGGAGCAGCAAAGTAGGCTCATGAATCCATGTGAAGACATATGTCCACCTTCAGACCAAACCGTCTCACCACGCATGGCTAGGATCACTTAGGATTGTGTTTGCTTGCATGCTGCCAAAGCTAAGGCGGTAGAGTGGATATGGGGGGTCGGGTGACCTGGGGTAGGGTCAACCAACCCTCGCTCCCTAGTGCCTAGGCCTCTCTAGCTTCTTCCTGGTTGCCCCTATCCTAGTGTGTTGCATGGGTAGAAAGTTTGGTCAAGGATGGAGCTCCAACATTGAAATGGTGGACCCATTGATTCAAGATAGCATCCATTTTGATATGAACCATTGACTCTTTTCCCCTCTCCGATAGTCCTTGGATTTCTCGGCTATTACGGGTATCCAATTTTCAACTGATTACATTGCCATACCACATTAGAGTGCATAAATAAGATTAATACAATAGTTTGGATAAAAGCCCTTTGGGATAAAGTGAAACAAAAACACTGATATTCTAATTGTAGCAGTGAAGCTTGGTGAAATCTCCAATCTAAAGACATCCATGAGCGTAGATGAGACCAACTACTATTCTCAACACAACTACAAGTTAAGACATTTGCACACTACTAGATGTGTGCAGGCCATGGTCAGCAACAATGAGCTTTATTAGAAAATAAAAAATAAAGGGATCTGGTGATCCTACTAGTTTGGTTGTAGTTTGCATCCTTAGCACATGCGGAAAAGCAACAAGTATATAGTATATCTTTTGAAATCCAACCAACACACTCATTCTCACCATTTGCTCCACATCTCTTGTCACCACTCATCATCCCTCTCATCACCCTCATTCTCTCAGTCTAAGTCATGAGGCAGCTTGTGCACCCTCTTGTCTCCATGGCCTCAGGCCAGACCTATCTTCTAGGGAGAGAAGCACAGCACAAGAGAAGCTAGACAGTTGAGCCCTACACACAGGTAAGTGATCATGACTAAGCTCACAACTATACATATAGATTATAAACCTCTAGAGAGAGTACACGGTTACCCCATACGAACACCATTGACATGTCACCATCGAGGTGAACACCACCACCACAAACTAGGCCGACTAACACCAGTCCTGTCCACCGCTCGGAGTGAAATACACAGAACGCCACCACATAAGCTATCACACCCCAGAAATTCGATTTTGGGTTGTGAATAGAAAACACTAAATAAAATAAATATGGCTTCATGATTTTTCTAAAATTTTCCAAGATTTAATTATGTTGTTATAATTTAAACAGTGAAAAATGTGATTTTCTCAAAATTTTGAAATTTAAAATTGATATGTTTGTTGCATTCATGCCTTTGCATTAATTTTAATGTGTGAAAAATGATTTATTAAATCGAATTAAATGAGAGTACGTTTTGCTCATTTTAAAAAAAAAAGTATTAAAGTTTTATTAAAAACTAGTTCAAATTTTGAATTAAAAAAATTCAAATGTCAGTTTCAAAGTTTGAAAATTTTAAAAGGAGTTTTCAAACTTGTTTGGTTCAAAAGATTCAAATTTGAACTCTAAATGTCTTAAAAAAAGAAAAAAGATCAAAACCTTTCTCCCTCTCTTGTGGTCTTTTTCTCAGTCCGGCCCGCCCCATCCCGCTCTCCCTCATCTTCTCTTCACAGGCCGCGGACCATTTCCGTGCAGCCGGCCGGCCCACCGCGAGCTCCCCTCTCTCCACGTTGCTGACAGGCGGCCGCCTGTCAGGACCTCCTTCCACTTCCAGCCGAACGCCTCTCTCTCTCCCCTTCCTCCATCAATGGCGCGGACGAGCTCCACCCAGCGCCTCTTCGCTTGCTCGCGCACTGACCCGACCCTGCGGTAGTGCACCACTACTACTCCTCTTCATTTACCCCACACTAATCGACCGTTTCCCCCACTCCATCTCCATAACCGCCGCTCGCCATTAATGGCCACCGAGCTCCACCATTGGCCGCTCCCCTTCCTATGCGCCCCTATAAAACCTACCAGCGGCCTCGAAAGCGCACCCCGCCACCACATCTTCTCCACGCCCTCTCTTCCGCACTGCAGTGCCGCCGCGGAAGCTTTGCTGAGCTCCGCTCGCCGCCGTCTAACTCCTTGGTCACATCGCCTCCGGCACAGTTTGGGCCTTGGTTGGATGCGCAAGAGCATGGAACTCATCCCTTGCTGCTTGATTTCAGGAATCCGTGGCCATTCGGGGGTTTCCCAAGTTTGCCGGAGCTCCCTACCGCCGCCGTCTGCCTCTCCTCGTCTCCCTCCGTCTCCGTTCCGAGCTGGTCGCCGTGAAGCCCCTCTTCGAATTCGCGGTGAGTTCCTCCTCCGTTTGTGCTGGTTCCCGGCGTCCGTCGTGCTCCCTAGCTCGAGGCAGAGCCCTCGCCGGCGAGCCTGCCGTAGTTGCCATGGCGCCGCCGCGTCCCTGTGGTCGCCGGTGACCATAAGCCGGTGGTGCTCCCTGGGCCGTCGATCTGAAGGATTAAGTGCCAGGATTAGATGCCCTCATACCCCTTCGCTGTGGTCCCGGTCCGCGGTGGACCATAGGCTCACGGCTCAGGCCTTCGCTGGTCCACGAGCCATGGACTGAGTCCACAGAATAGTCAACAGCCGGCCATGACCCTTTTGGAATCTAGCCCCTAACCTTTCCCAAAATCGGCCGACTGTTTTCTAAGTCTTGGATAACTTCCTTTTCTACCCCTTCTCGGCTACCTGAATTATAGATATGGGCTCATCAGTGTTTTCTTTTATTAAAATGAGTTTACTTGTTTTAAAGGCATGTTAGGCATAGCTCATAACAGCTTCATGTGTTTTTGTGAGCTGTTTTTTTTGCCAAATACTTCTCTCTCACAAAGACATGAGTTTAGATGAAGTTGAAAAAAAGTAGCTTATCCTGGCTCTCTCCTTCGTTTCTCTCTCATCAAGCTATTAGTGAAGCTGTTTTGTCAAATAGTTTTTCTAAAACAGCTCAGCTTCACCTACAAAGGTCATGTTCGCTTGTCTTATAATGTGTACTTTTCAGTTTGTTTTTTTAGCGAGAACAGTGTTTTTCTCTCATAATAAATCAGCCAGAACAGTGTTTCGACTTGTTTTTTCAGCGAAGCGAACGGGAGCAAAGTTGCTTATGAAGCTTATTTAAAAAAACAGTTTTACTAGTGAAACTGAGCTGTACCAAATAGAACCTAAAATTGTCTCAATGATGTCATTATATTTGTTAATGATGTAACTAATCTATTTTTTTTTGTTTATAAAAATATTTAGAAAGTTTATTTATTTATTTTGTTTTTATAAAATTGATTAATGATGTCATAAATCATATTTAAGATGTTATTAATTTGTTTTATTTGATAAAATAGTTCTAAAAATAGAATTTTAGCAAATGAGCCTTTAAACTTTATAAAAATAATTTTGTGGTCTACATAGTTTACTTTTTGCCTGATTTTGAAAAGTAATTACAAAATATTCTTTTATTTACCAAAATAGCCCTAAATCTTCAAAAGCTCTTATCTTTTTAACCGTAGATTCATTTTAGGTGGTTTTGGCGCTCACGAGTTCATAGAAACGAGCCCTACACATTAGTAACCTTTATAGTATGTTTTTTTTAATGTTGGTGTACTGCTTTTAAGGTTATCTTCATGTGCTTGTGCTAGTTATTGCTATCGAAAGAAGAAGGAAAGCTATACGAGGAAGATCTAGAACGAAAAGTTGGAGAGTTTGAGCAAACTTTTGGAAGGCAAGTGTAATATGAGTTTCCTTGTTACCTAATAACCTTATAATCATCTTTTCATATTACTTAGTGCTTTTGATATCATGTATTCCTTGATTACCCTAGGTTTACGCATTTGTATAGTTTTACTTAGCTTGTAATCACCAAATAAAATAAAGTTAATGTTGACTAATGACTTAACGAAACAATGTTAAATGATGTTTTTTAACAACATAGACAGAAGGGGGCTAGAGCATTAGGCCTTTTTGTGTGTTCTATTCTGTCCTCCATAAAGACTAAATCTTAAAGAGGCCACCTAGGATTTATCGTACAACTATAAGAACTATATGGCTTTGGTCTTAACCAAGTAGCTTGACTTATTATAGTTCGTAAGCAACTTACCAAAAGGGCAAGAGGCACCTTTGATGAGTATGGGTCTTGTCCTACCAAAGTGTGTGCTGGGCTGCATGTCAAGGTGTGCCACTTCAGAGGAGAGCCATCAGTGACACTCTAGATCTCAAAACCTTAGTAACTGCTACTTATTAAAACGGCTAGTGAAAAGCTTCCTAGTGAACCCTGCCTACTTGGAAAGTGAGTCAAAAGGTTGGTCGCCTCAGGCATATATACGGGTATTCACAAGTGATGGGGAAACTGCTTGTACAAACTCTGTAGAGCTGTATAAAACTGATATATCAGCCATGCTCATGGAGACGAGCGGCCTAGATCTTTTCGAGATAGATGTTTTTATGGATGGTTTGGGATATTATTAGTCTTAATGATAATTATTATACTTTCACATGGGAGCTCCAAGCATAACCTAGTAACTTACATTTAATCAATAAAAGATGACCAACTAAAAATATAATGCTTATCACAGTACAACCAAGTCAAGCCTTCTTGAGTCTTGCATAACCTCATGTTATACTTGTTGAGTATGGTGCGCTCACACTTGCTTTACAATCAACAAAAATCTCAGACGAGTACCAAATGGTGGCTCAAGTGATGAGTTTTCGCTGAGTTCCAAGAGTATTAGGTGAGTGTTTCCCTAGTCAATCACCCTTATGAAATATGGAGGCCTGAAGAAAAGATTAAGGATAGTTTTTTGTGTGTTTTTTATAAATATAAGTTAATGTAAATATATTTTGCTATGTAATAAAGCATTGGTTATGATATTTACCATATTTGTTGCTATGTGTGTCATGTGGACATCCTAGGCACACATAGTTAGCTCTTGATATTCTTCTAAAAACTAGGTGCTGGTTGTGCAATTGAGGGATATCGGAATAATCTCAGTACTCTCCACACTAATTGCACAGGGCCACAAGACTAGGTGCCTACTATCTCTCACAAATACTGGTGGTGACCTGCACTAATTTAAGCAACATGCTCCTTCCTAGTTGGAATGTGGTGTGCACATAAAAATCCTGTGATTTGTGGTGTAGCCTATGATAGTCCTTAGGTTAGTTAGAGCAAGCACCTTCCACCAAACCATGTAGCTCAAGCACGAGACCCACCCCTTAGAGGTGCTCTATCAACCAAACTCATTTTCCCCACATGTTCCTCAAGGATCGTCGTCTCGCCAGGACTCATGTTCTCGCCATAGAAACCATCCTCGGACACTCCATACACCCATGACATTTATTGGCATTCCTTATCATCACCTTAATAATAAGTTGTCATCCCTAGCAATGATGCCAGAAATGCGTTGGTTGGTAATTATTAATGACACTTGTAAACTCAGAGAAAATTATATATATTAACTATCTGCAAGCGCACAGATAATATACCAATGCAGCATTTCATCTGGGAGTATATCAGGTATCGTTATTTATATTTTATCCACAGGGAGGAGCGATTGAGTGGCTAAAGATATTGACAAATATGCATACTTATGACAAGATCATTAACTCTCATGTTATAGCAGGGGTAAGTCAAATGATAAATAAATAATAAATGTAAAGCATTGATAGTATTCTAGAGATAGAAATAGATACTCATAAATATAGTATGGCTAGGCAGGAGATTAGTTAAGAGCAAAAGATTTCTAAGTCATTCCATATTTACTAAGTCTTTTGTACACCTAAGTATATACACTTTCATCTATAGCATAATTAACTTTGTATCTATGCATAAGAAACATTACTAAGGAAGATCAAGAACAGAGCTTGACTCCCTTCGCAACCGGGTTCTACTTGCTCTACAAACGGGGAGTGGACTACAAAGGACTCAACGGGAATGTCACATCCGTGATCTACCACATGACCCAGAGAGCAAAATGCATCCACAGGTAAATAATATTTAAGCACCACACTTACATAATGTAGACCACTTAACTCACTCGAGTATTGAGCTAAGCATTTTGCGAACATATGCATAAATTCATCATCAATTATAACTATATCAAGCATACACTAGAGTAAACTAAGAACATAATAATAGCAACATAATATTGAAGTGGCACAAAGTCATAAATAAAGAGGGATACAATGGATATACTGGCCTCCATGCGGTGAATCTAAAATCCTGAGCAATAGCCTAAACTCTACTTGAACCTTACTAGCTAGCCTATACTAGACCTTTGAAGAATTAGAGCTCTATTCTCTTCTCTCTGAAAACCCTAATTTCTGATCTACTCTTGACTTATGGCAGATTGCAAAGGAGGGGGGCAGGGGCTAGTATATATAGGTCAGTGCGTCAATTCTGAGTCCTTGGATCAAACTGACTTAAATAAACGGTGGAGCTGCAATCCTTAAGGCGGTAGAGAACCGACTTAGCGAGGCAGAGACTGATAGGTGGGGCCAGGGGCTGGCCGACCTATAGGTGGGGCCAGCCAGTCCCACCTGGCGGCTCCTCGACCTCCGCTTCGGTGTGGTGTCTTCCCGAATCCTCTAGAACCTTCTGGGGTAGTTTTCACTGCGGATAAGTGTGATTTACTTTAACAATTTGATCCTCCTTGATAGTTTTCTAGATAAACCCTGCTGAAAATATAGATTCACCAAAACTCGTGTAAATTGTCTATTTAAACCCCTAAGTCTATATTGGTGATCATTTTCATGCATGATTTCAAGTTATATTGACAGTTCATGATCGATGGTAACTACCATCAACAAACTCCTCCAAGCTTAACCTTTGCTCATCCCTGAGCAATGCTAAACTTAGCAATGGAACAGGAGTTTAGGATCTTTGAAAACATTGTAGTAACTCCTTAAAAGTACACATGCGTTCAAACAAGAATTCTCCTCTGGATTAGAACAAATTGATTTGACTTTCAAACTTACTCATGTTACCTTCAACCATGGGGCTTGTAGCCTTTCTCTTGGGTCTTGAGTAATTGAAAGACAGAACGATCAAGTCAAGCACTATGTCTTAAGTTCTTTGCTCAACCATTACTCTAGAGTTTTTTTTATAGATTTTCAAAATAAAACTCAGAGCTTACATTGTATGACACTCTCAAGTCTCTTAGTATATATGGTATTTGTGGATCCTCACCAAGGCAATAATGATATTATGCCTTCCTTTTCCTACAACTAAGGCTTTTGTGGAGCTCATAGGAATGGTGATAATATGAAAGAACATACTTGCAATACATATGTTGTAAAGTCAAACAATGGATCCAAAGAGAGTTAAGTCATACAATTAAATCAAAATGTGCATGTGTGTGGAATGTGGTGGATACATATAGTGGCTAACCGAATTTTACTATGCTCCTAAAAACTTATCTCTCTTTTAAAACTTGAAAATATTTGCAAGAAAATATGTGCTATCTTATTCATCTCTTTTCTTTTCCGGCCATCTAAGTACCAATTTTTTTAAATCTCGGACATTTGTCCATTTTTTCAATACTTTCTTTTTATTTCTCTTTTTTCATGAATAACTTTTGCATAGCCCCATGCTTCTTTACTTTTGCAACAAAACTTTTGAGAGATAGCAACAAAAACTTAGAGTATTTATTTGGTTATTTGGTCGATGGATTCCTATCAAGAATTTTTTGGTGTTTACTCCCATTGTAGGAGTAAAACATTTTTGGGTGGATCTAGATGAAAAACATATTTTTACGCCTATCCCTAGTGTATGAGTAGGGCATATGTGGGTGTTGTGTACGTGATCTTGATTTTAAGAGCATGACAAATCTCTCATAAGGATCAACAAAGCTTGACCAAACTCAATGCAAAACAAGTAGCATATATGAGTGGAAGTTTTCGTAGTCTAAATATAAACATGTTTGGCTCTAGTGCTAATTCAAGCTTTGTCATACAGGAGCTCATCATGTTGCATTTTTATGTTTTTCAAAAGAAATCTCTAGAACTTTAGTATCACTTGGTATAAGATAAATAACAGCTCAGACCTTCTCATATCATATCCGTCAATTACCTAGACTTAGATCAAACACTGCTACCCACGAGTTTCAAGTTCAGAGCAAATTCTTATGTCAAAATAGTCATATCCAAAACTTAAGAGAATTCAAGGCTAAAAACTAGGTACTCAAAAGGAATTATAACAGAGCAACTATTCATCATTTCCATTGTGAATCATTATCTTCAAGTTCTTTTTTTATTTATTGGCTCTTAAAAAATAGAAATTAAAGCAAACTTAAGGTCAACTATACACACACTCTTTTTATTTGGTTTTCATCATTTTTTAAATCACACCTTACTAATATATATATAAGATAAAGACACATTTTTACTTTATTTTTGGATTATGCATTTTTAGTATAATAAAGACAAACTGGAAAACAAATCAAAGGAAAAGCAAACAAAATATCAGAAAAGAAAACTTACCTTAGATAATGGGGGATCCTCCTCCCCCAAGCTGGGTGTTGCTATAGTCGATCAGAATGGCGAGTCAATGTTGAGACCCTGGAATAAGTAATGCCAATTCTTGTTTTCCTGCTCCTAATGTTGTTGGATGTTGGTGATGTGTTCTCTCATTTCTGCTTGCCACTAGGAGTGCTGGTGTAGCTGGTTCCAAATGTCTTGCTGCATCTCTTTGATAGTCGTCAGCCTGGTGTCGAGGCGGGGGCGCTCCATTTGCTGTTCATGATAGCCCATGGGCTGGTCATGGTAACCATAGGCAGAAAAGGACATGTCTTCCCTAATGTCCACTCAAGACTTCTTCGTATTGCTGCTACTGATAATAGTCGAAGTTGCCATCCTACCACTATGCACTTGAGCCCTGATGCTAGGAGCTCTCAGCGTGCTGAGGAGCGGGATGCTCCCCTCCAGCATGCTCAGGCTTATGCATGTGGGAAGATCCCGGCTAGTCCCATCCTGCATAGCTAGTGAAGGCCGGTCCCTCTGGAATCAGATCATCACCATGGTATATGGACTGCGGGTTGCGCGTGAGTCTCGCAGAAGCGCTCCGGCTCGACGCTGCCTCCTTCACCTATAAATCAAAGACAAAAGACTTCACCGCATACTAACCAAGGTTTTGGTCTAGTAATGAGATTTCATTTGTTTAATCCATGTACATCTTGACAAGTTGACCATTATTGTTCTTTTTTAACATGTGTGCTTGGACAAAATATTCATAGCCGATATACCAACGAGGAGTGTCATCAATGTAAGCAACAGAAGCATTTTCCAAAAGACCCAATTTTTTGGCTATGCGGGTGACCAGAGAAGTACACCCAACATCTCCCTTAAGTTCAAAATTTTCTTTCCATTGTTTCACCATAAATTTGACCGGTGAAGCCTTTCTTCTCTTAACCATGGCATAGAGCAGCTTAAGTTCATCATTCCTTACAGTGCGAAAATCATTTCTAGGAAATAAAGAAAATCCTAGCCATTTATGCATAAACCTGGTACATGACGAGATTTATTGAAATAGAACAACTATCAAGCAAAAATAGCTGTCCCCAGAATAAAGGAGGAAATCTAAATCATCATTCTATTTTAACCTTATGTGAGTGGTATGATGCATGCTTGTCCTATACGTCTTCACAATGTTAGTCAGGATATAACTTACTTATATAGGGTAATACTTTATACTATCCTCACTGCACCAGATGGGATGTTGAAAGACACTTCATAGAGCATTGTCGGAGAAGTTCGACTCTTTACTTGATTTGCTGAAGAAGAGTTGAAATCTTTTCGGTGTCTTCTACTTGAGTCACTAGAAAATCTTCACGAAACTTGGACAGCAAGCATAAGAGAGATTAGAAGAACATTTTTAATTTGTTGCCTTCAAAAACTTTTAACTTGTAAAATCATTTTGAAGTATTCAAAGGTAATATTATTGTAGATCCATGTATGAGCTCTGATACCAGCTGTGGCAGAACCACCCAAATTATATAGCCCACATGCACCTATCATTATCTTTAAGACCTCTGACTGCTGCACATGTGAGCCAGATAACTCGGATAGTATGTCGGGTGTCCTCGAGGAATCCCGAATCATCCACATTTTTACAACTCATACATGATCAACATGGAGTTACCACAATATTACAACATTTGGTACAAAAATAACTTACATCAGAGTGCGGAGATTTAAAATATTAGATTACAAAACATGTTTCAAGTCAAACTTAACTTAAGTTCTTAAATGTGAGTAGAATTACAGAAGCAACCTTAGGAGAGCACCTAAGGTAGAAAAGACATCCAGATCATGCCGAGTCCACTAACATGACCTCGATGAGCAGCACAAGTTAGATCCTGCAACAGGGGTCAGTAAACCCTGAGTACTTGAGGGTACTCAACAAGTATTACCCGACTAGAAGAAAAGACTCCAATGACATGCAGGTTTTTAAGGTAAGGTAGAAGGAAGAAGTAACTTTTGCAGAAAGGCTTATTACAAGTGGATCCTTACTTTCAATGTTTTAGCTTCGTATTAAGTTATCATTGATATCTAGTTAGCACCTGGTCTAAATCAATCACTTCATTAAGCATCTCATCTCATCTCATCTCATATCCAATAGTACCATTGTTCATTGATTAATCTATGATGCAGGTTAG
Organism: Miscanthus floridulus; assembly: GCF_019320115.1. NCBI lineage: Eukaryota > Viridiplantae > Streptophyta > Magnoliopsida > Poales > Poaceae > Miscanthus > Miscanthus floridulus. The sequence goes on from NC_089587.1 coordinate 48,938,880, forward strand.
AGGATCAAGTCTCCATAACCAAGAAGCATGATGATTCGAATTGATTTGGCCCAGCTAGGGTTTCCTTACCACACGACATATGCAGGCCATAGACCTACATATATCAACCCTCACTCGGATCCTCCAAAATGAGAATGGGTTTGTGCCACCCGAGAATACAGTACTCCACCTCCTTGCACCGACCTAGTGGTTTCACATGATGGGTACACGCTACTCTCGTCATCTCTCCACTCCCAGTGCGCGGTTATCCTTTCTCATAATGGAATAGCCAAGATATTAGGCTTACCAGAGTATGTGGCCAGTAATACAAGGTCTCGACCACACGGTGGCCTACAACGGTATGGTCCTCAATCGATACAGGAGGAGGCACTACATTAAGACTCCATTCTCGATGCAAGCCACCCACTTAGTCTCAATTTAATATTATCATAACCATGGTATATCACAACCCATAACCAGAGTTGAGAAGAGCAAGGTAAACCTATTCTCTCGAATGATGAAACCATCATTCAATTTCTATCAAAGTCTAAGCATAACTAAGCATTAGAGATATCGACTAATACTAGCAGGGTAGAACTAAGGATACCTGAATATCAAGGTAATCATGCAACAACGGTATTCGACCAACTCCTAATTACTTAATGCACATCTCACAAGACTTAAAGTGTAATAAAGATTTGTAAATACTATAGAAGGGTGGCATGCACCGGGGCTTGCCTACGTTGCAGAGAAGGTTAGATTTCCTAGAACATCATAGGGGTCAGACTTGGCACCAACACCACTGGTGGATGGACCTTCTCCAAAACTTGATCAACACGAGTCTTCTCACTCTCGTATGTACTACACGTATGAAATGGTGCTTTGCTTAACATGATGGAATGCATGACATGATGCATGATGAAAGACACACAAGTGCATAGCAAAACTTAAACTAATCTAAGAAAGTGGAATACAACTTTCCTTCACGGTACAACTAAGGTTATTACTCCTAAAGCACTTTTATTTATTTAACTAACAAATGTGATTAGTGATTATCATGAAAGCAATACTTACCACATTATACTAGTGAAGCAAGGTAAGGTATTTAACTAACATTACATAAGTTCAAACATGAGGGTAAGCAAGGATCATTACATTCCTTAATCACATGCATTCACTAATTAATCATTTGAGTAACCATTTTATTTATTAACTAACAAGTTAATTAGTTATCTACCATGAAAAGGGATTACACTAACATGGTCCAGCAAGAAATTAACATTTATCTTAACTCATGATCATTATAAGGGATTCATGAAGCTAAACTAAATATTTAATAAAACCATTTTAATAATTAAATAAACAAGTTGATTATAAACATATCAAGGAAAGAAATCAAGTTGTCAAGGAACAACAGGGGTTTAGGTGTTTCAACGTCTACAAACAATATCCAAAATCACATCAAAGTCATTTAGGGATTTATATTTTTTTTGTATTTTTAGTAATCTATAAAAGTCATTTAAACATGCTTAAATTAATTAACCAATTTATAATTATCAAAATAGTGCCAAACTTTTTGTGAAGACAGGTCTAAGCATTTAAAACATACACACAAAGTTTCATGATTAAATGATTAATATTTTAGCCTATAAGAATCATGAAAGGTGCATTTATTAATTAAAAGAGGTAATTTTAAAGCATAACAATATTACTAAAAATGCTAATTTCATATTTTTCCTAGGTAGAGTATATTATAACAAGCATACACAAAAAAATTATATTATTATCATGCTCCAGCAATTAGTTATGAATTAAACAAGAATCAACATTTGTTAGCTTTTTCTAAACATCGAAAAAGGATAAAAATCCTTCCTCACTCATCACCCCCTCACCCGCTCTCACTGATAGATGGGCCCAGCATCGTGTCCGAGATGATTGCGGTGCGGCGTACGTTGACCGGCGAGTATTCGCCAACGGTGACCTTGCCGACGATGAGACTAGCACCGATGGCCTCGTCTCTCTCTCACGCACACGCTGGTGGTGACGGATGAACGGTTAGTGCGCAACAGCATGCACGCCAGTGGCCATGGTAGCATGACGGAGCTCTGACCTAGCGGCAGCGATCTACGGCGGCCTCTCCGACGACACCAAGCACATTGGCGCACTCGCCTCACTCACGCGAGCACGCTCAAGGGGTCTGTTGGGCGTGCTAGGGTTAGCAGCGTGGCTACCTGCGACAACGGCGGCTCGGCGGAGCTAAGCATATCGGTGTGACGGTGCTTCGATCACTACGACGTGGTAGAGGTTAAACGGATGGCGGTGTTAGTATCAGGGTCTCACCACGACATCGGGACGCTACTTGGTTGAAGCGAGGGCGGAGCGGGCGTGCTTACTGGTGTCGGCGGCATAAATGGCGGCAAGAACCGGTGGCAACGACACATTCTAGCATGTCCTGAGGGGGAACAAGGAAACGGATAGGCCGATGAGCACCACCACTTAGCAAGGAATCCAAAACAAAAGCTAGGAGGGAGGGATATGTAGCGGGATGAGCTGGCCACAGTGGAGCTATCCATGGCGGCCATGGCATACCGTCGCAACGGCGACAGCACGCAGGGGCGATCTTGGTGGATAGAGGTGGCGCAAATGGGTCAATGAGGTTCATGAGGAGCTGGCAGAGTTGGAGACATAAGGAATTAGATGGAGGTGAAGCAAGGGCGGCGAATTGCGCCGATGAGGGGAGGAGCTTGGTGGCGGAGCTAAAAGAGGAGGGGGAGATGGTCACTGGCGTTGCCTAAATGGAGGCGAGGATGGTTCTCCAGCGTCGCCAGCACCTACTTGCACTCGAACACGCAGGAAGGTACATGTCCATGCGAGCTGAGGTGGCTAACGAGGGCGACGGCGGCCACCGACGATGAGCACACTGCGTGGCAGCGAAGCTGCTAGACCGGTGAGGCTACTATAGCGACTAAAAACTACATCTTGAGCTTGCTCGTTCTCCAGATTTCGTGCAGCAACTTGATGAACTCCAAAAACCAAAGTTGCTCATCTACACGTGCTCTCCAACATTGCTTGAAGAATCTACCCCAAAATCTTTACGGTTTTGAAGATTTGGAAGATCAAAGAGGTGTTAAGTGGTTTCAGTTTCAGGTTTTGAAGTTTTGTTTTAACTAAGCATTTTTGGTAATTTATTTAAGAGCAAATATTAATCTAACATCTTAACTAATTACACAATATCACAACTCAAGCATCACATCAAACAATGTAACAACAATTGGTCAATCTTTATTCATGAAAATTGATTTAATAAATCTCCCAAAATTGAACTTAGTATTGATTTCCATGCTTAGCCAAAATGCTAAGAGAGGGGAAAACAACGTTAAATTCAATCTTTGGAGTCCAATTTCATTATGTTTGGCTTGGAAACATCATCAACTTTGATGCTACATTATAAAGCTCACTTTGTACTATAAACTTTATTTTAATAAAATTTTACTTGTTTAACAAATTGTCATATATAAATTCACAAAGAACCTTAATTACTACTATTAACATTATTTCATGAAACATTTGAAACATCACACTTACAACATAAACATGCAATAAATGGGGCATAGCATATGCAACATATGAAACACCACATTTGCAACATAGCAAAACTATAAATGAAACATCACTTATGCAACATATGTATGTTATACTTGAAACATAAGTTGCATTTAGGACTCAATACTTGGTGATTATGCTTCATGATGCACATGATCAAGTTTTAACTGCTTTTTAACATCTGAGATGTTACAGATAATATGAAATATAACAAGATGAATGAATGGTATTTTTAAAATTTTACGCCTCCACGGTAAATATTTCTTACAGGTTTTTACGCTCCATAAAAAAATTACATGGGGCTTGAATTTTATAGTGCCATGATGAGAATCTTTATTTTCTAATGTTGATGTTGAAAAGTAAAAATGCTAAGATAAAATGATTAATGCAATGTAAGAAGTAGATATGGATAACTACCATTTTACCTCCCGGCGAGGGTTCGGGATTTTAAGTCCACCGAACCGAACTTGACTAGAGAAGTCCTTTATTCTTTGAGTACATCAGTCGGTCCCAGAGATGGAGACCCTGAGGGTTGTGCTTGCTTCTCATGCCACTCCAAATTAGAGAATTGTTCCGGTCTTGGCTTGAAAGAAAATTGCTCTTCCTTGCCATTGATATGGAATTTAATTTCTCCAGCTCCAACATCAATGTGTGCATTTGTAGTGCTTAGAAAAGGTCTCCCAAGAATGAGGGGTGTCTTCATATCCTCCTGCATGTCAATTACTACAAAATCCACTTGAACAAAGAAGTTTCATATTTTTACTAGAATATTCTCGATGATTCCTGCAGGATAGAGAACCGATTGGTCGACTAGTTGCAGGCACATCAACATTGGCGTGAGCGTAGAATAGTTGAGCTTGTCGAAAACCTTCTTGGGCATGACACTAACGCTTGCTCCAAGATCGCATAACGCATTCTCAAAGTTCTGGTTTTTGATCAAACAATTGATAGTGGGATATCCTGGATCCTTCTTCTTGATAGGTCATGTGTTCAGGATGGCCGCACTACACTCCTCCGTTAACTTGATTACTTCAGTGGTGGGCAGTGGTCTCTTGTTGTTCAGAATGTCTCTGTGGTACTTCATGTAGGTCGGTACCTGTATGGCATCTAGCAGAGAAATATTAATATATAACTTTTGAATTACCTCTATGAACTTACCAAACTGCTCATCCATTTTGGCTTTTTGATTTCTACATGGAAACGGTAGGAAGGAGATGTCATGAAAATCTTGCATCATTTCTTGTGCTTGTGGCTCAACTTCTTCAACTTCATCATCCTTCTTCTCTTCCTGAACTACTGCTGGTGTCTTATCTGTCCTTGTCAGATACGGTGGATCATGAGTAGACTTGCCACCTCTTGTAGTTATGGCATTGACCTTTTCAAGGTTATTAGCAAAAGGTAGAGCAGCGGCCAACTAAGCCAATTGAGATTCTATATTTTTATTATAGCTAAGTTGGTCATTTATAGCAGAAAAAACTATCCATTTTAGTGTTTATGTTTTCTAGGACCTTGTCATTAAAAGCAAGCTTCTTAGAAATATTCTCATTAATCCTGGCTTGTTCTAAGATCAAGTCTCTCAAGGATGGTTGTTTAGGATTAGAAGAATTATAGTAATTACCTAGATACTTGCCTTTGTAATTTGACCGTTGTTGTTGTTGTTGCCCCCATCGTTGTCTCTGTTGTTGTGGAGCAGAGTTATTGATGACAATATTTATGTCTTCTTGATATTCGGGGAATTCAACCCCAAATATTCTCCACATATATTTTGGGAATTGAAAGCATCTTGTATAGGTTGACGATCCTTCTTGTAATTGGCTCACTGTTCAAGCCAATTCAACAAGACGTCCATCTTGGTTGATAGTGCACACACCTCTTCTAGTATTTCTTCACTCTTATTGCATGATTGAATATTGCATTGGGACTAGCCTTGATTAGAGGCTATCTTCTCCATAAGAGTTTCAACTTTTCCAAGGGTGAGTGACCTAAATGATCCTCCAGCAGTTGCATCAAGTTGTTCACAAGCTTTCTAAATTAATCCATGGTAAAAGCGTTGCATGAGCAACCAATCTTCCATCCCATGATGAGGACAATCTAAAATGTATTCTTGAAAATGTTCCTATGCTTCTGGAATGGTTTCTCCTTTCTACTATTGGAAGTTGGAAATCTTTCCTCTTAAGGCATTGGTCTTGCCTATAGTGAAAAACTTTGCTAGAAAGGCCTTTAAACATTTTGCCTATGTGTTGATGTCTTCTTTGTTGGTGTAGAACCACTGCTTCGCCCTTTCCACTAGCGAGAATGGAAACAGGCGGAGTAGTATGATGTCTTGAGCAACGTCCTTGATGACGATATTGTGCTGCTTACCTCCAGAAAATTTTGGAGATGAGCACTAGCATCTTCATGTGCCTTTCCACTAAATGGAGTAGCTTGCACCATGTTGATTAGGCTTGGCTTGATCTCGAATTCAAGGTTGTTGGTTTTGAGTGTTGGTCCAGTGCGAATGTTTTCAGTGCTTGGAGCAGAGAATTCATGCAATCTTTTTAGCCATAGCTTCAGAAACTGGTATTGAGCTTCCTCTTGATTGGTTGATTATGATTGATGGAGATTGTTGGTGAATCAGAACCAATCCTGCAATGCCCTGTATAAGATATGAATAAAGATAAACAAGGGTAAGCCTGCTAAAGCAGAGGTGCAAACTTATGATTTCGTCTATAAGTATTTATTTGATCAATTCTCTTAGCCTTGTGCCCCTCCCCGACAACGGTGCCAGAAATGCTTGTTGGCAATCCTTAGCATCACCTTAATACTAAGTTGTCATCCCTAGCAAAGATGCCAGAAATGTGTTGGTTGATAATTATTAATGACACTTGTAAAGTTAGAGAAAATCATATATATTAAGTATCCGCAAGCGCACAGATAATATACCATTATAGCATTTCACCCGGGAGTATACCAGGTATCATTATTTATATTTTATTCACAGGGAGGAGCGATGGGGTGGCTAGAGATATTGACAAATATGCATACTTATGATAAGATCATTAACTCTCATACTATAGCATGGGTAAGTCAAATGATAAATAAATGATAAATGTAAAGCATTGATAGTATTCCAGAGATAGAAATAGATACTCATAAATATAGTATGGCTAGGTAGGAGATTAGTTAAGAGCAAAAGATTCCTAAGTCATTCTATATTTACTAAGTCTTTTGTACACCCAAGTATATACACTTTCATCTATAGCATAATTAACTATGTATCTATGCATAAGGAACATTACTAAGGAAGATCAAGAACAGAGCTTGACTCCCTTCGCAACCGGGTTCTACTTGCTCTACAAACGGAGAGTGGACTACAAAGGACTCAACGGGAGTGTCACATCCATGATCTACCACATCACCTAGAGTGCAGAATGCATCCGCAGGTAAACAATATTTAAGCACCACGCTTACATAATGTCGACCACTTAACTCACTCGGGTATTGAGCTAAGCGTTTTGCGAACATATGCATAAATTCATCATCAATCATAACTATATCAAGCATACAACTAGAGCAAACTAAAAACATAATAAATAGCAACATAATATTGAAGTGGCACAAAGTCAGGCCTCCAGGCGACAAATCTAAAATCCTGAGCAATAGCCCAAACTCTACTTAAACCTTGCTAGCTAGCCTATACTAGAACTTTGAAGAACTAGAGCTCTATTATCTTCTCTCTAGAAACCCTAATTTCTGATCTACTCTTGACTTATGGCAGATTGCAAAGGAGGGGGGCAGGGGCTGGTATATATAGGTTGGAGCGTCAATTCTGAGCCCTTGGATCAAACTGACTTGAATAAACGATAGAGATGAAATCCTTAAGGCAGTGGAGAACCGACTTAGCGAGGCGGAGACTGACAGGTGGGGCCAGGGGGTGGCCGGCCCCACCGGGCGGTGCCTCGGCCTCTGCTTCGATGTGGTGTCTTTCTAAATCCTCTAGAACCTTCTGGGGTAGTTTTCGCTACGGATAAGCATGACTTACTTTGATGATTTGATCCTCCTTGATAGTTTTCTGTATAAACCCTACTGAAAACATAGATTTACCAAAACTCATGGAAATTATCAATTTAAACCCCTAATTCTATATTGGTGATCATTTTCATACATGATTTCAAGTTATATTGACAGTTCATGATGGATGGTAACTACCATCATCAATATCCTCACACTCCAGCCAGTATCTCCAAGAAAAGGTCAAGGACAAGGAACATCTCTAGACCCCCACATCACTATTGGTGGTGCTTAACTCACATATTTAACCACCAACACTTGCATGAAATCCTAGCATACAAGCACTAAACTTAGAAATAGGGCTTTAGAACTAACAATCTCCACAAGTTTTGATGTTTGACCATTTGCAGGAGGGCATTCAAGGAATACATAGGAAATACATTCAAAATGCGCAAAGAAACCAAAGCATAACATCGTACTGTGCAAAGCAAAAGAGCCTAAGGAGAGAAGGCCTACTTACCAATAGAATTAGCGCCTGAAAGAGATGAGAACAAGGACAAATGCAAATCAAATCACTCTTTCTTAGTGAAAGCACTACATAGGCCCACTCTAGAAGCCCTAAGGAAGTCACCCACCGAAGAAGGGCCAATTTGGCCAACCCTAGGGGGTGGCTTCGATCGGCTTGAAGTTTGGTCGGTGGTCTCCCACCGCCTCTCCAACGTCGGTGGAATAGGTATTCACGGAGGAATTGGTCCGGAGAATGGCGGTTTGCCCAAGATAGGAAGGAATCAAGAGAATATGCCATGGGACATTCCCTCTCCTCTGCCTATAAAAGGGAGACCACCCCCTCATTACAACACACAAGGAGCAAGAGCACCTCACTTGAGCATCATTCCAAGGTCTTAGGCCCTAGCTAGCTATCTAGAGTTGTGTAGTAGGGAGAGATGTGAGGGAGAGTTCAGGGAAGCGCCGAACTTGTCGGTGTCTCCCCATCTTGTACCTCAATGAACACCTGTGCTATACTTCGTCGGGTTCTCCCGCTAAGTGAGTGTTCGTGGTTCTTTTGGTTGTAAAGTCTTTCGAGTAGTTAAGCTTTACTCTTACTTGTTTATGGGTTCATCATTTGTTCTCGCAGCGGATACTCTAGTAGAGGGCCTTGATAAAGACGGATAACCCTGCGCAATGCTAGAGTAGTAGTCGATAGCGTAGATGTGGTGTCTAGGCTAGAGGCTACCTTCGTTTGCCTCGTTTCCCATGGTTGAGGGGTAGGCAACAGGTGGTGATAGCCCTATCCATTCCTTGTAATCCCCCATGTCTGGGTTCGACATAGAGCTACAGGCCAACAATTCTTGGTAGACCAAGTATTCACCGGTGCCCGAAGCAAGCAAGTAGAAGTAGAGTTTATCTATCCTTAGACCCTAGAACCTTAGAATCCATCTCAACCTCGATCAACTCTACCATTGTGTTGTCCTTGGACGAACTAGCTAGAAGAGTACCACCGTTTCGGTGGAAATACGATACCCAAAATACTTCTGGGTGAAATGCTACAACAGTAATTCCGTGCGCTTGCAGAATCTTTCTGTATGCGTTAATAAATACCAACAATCACCTTCCTAGTATATGAAACCCTCTGAACATCTCCAAACCCTGGACAAAACCCTTCGATTTGTACTTGCATCGCCTTTTGAATATATAAGGGGAGGCATGGGCTCCCATAGATGGAGACAATCGGACTGAGACCAGTTGATCGGATGATCTCACCAAGAACCCTAGAGCAACACCGCACTATCCCCTACCACTCTCTCTCGTTTGAGAATCCCTAACACGAAGAACACCATACTGCTGGACGTAGGGCTTAGAAGACCAAAATAGGATAAATCGCCCGTGTCCCTAAGTGTTTTGAGTGCTTAAGCCACCAGAGGTCCACACATCTACCCTCGGAGGACAACACGATGCTTGCCATGGTTACAAACCCAAGACAATTGTTGAATAGTGTATTCTTTGTTCACCACTAAGGGAATTGCACTTCTTGTTTTAAGATAATAAAAACATAGTTAAAATATATAGTATAAAAAGATATGGACTCATTAATGCATGCAAATATGACAAGCTCTCAAAATGGCACCCTACTCTTCTCATGGGAGGGTCGAGGATTCCACAATGCTACCAAATCACCAAAGCCACTTTCTCGTATGCCGCCAAAAGAAAAATTAATAAGCACAATAAATAGGCATATAAAGAAGTTTAATCTGGCTACTACTTAATTCCGTCAATCCCCTCCACATCCCTCCCCCTACCTCGCCAATTCTTTCTACACAACACCTCTATTCTAGATCTATGGCTTTCTCAACAAGAACGATTTCAAGGGAGATGGAGGTGCAGATGGGGAAGGCCCCACCATGTTTGAATCCCTTCCTGATGGTAAACCCCCTTTTGCCCCCTCTGTATGTCTCTTCCTGGTCATCCAAGCCTGCACTAGTTTTCCAATCTGGCATGAGCAATGGTCATGGAGCATTAGATTTATGTGGGGAAAGAAAAAGGGGCTAGAAGGTTGTTGATGTGGAGTACTTGTTCAGCAAGATTCTAACTCCAAGCGATGTTGGCAAGCTGAATCGTCTATTGATCCCAAGGCAATGCGCGGAGGAGTGCTTTCCCAAGATTTTAGAGGCCAAGAGTGGTGAAGATGATGATGATTTCCTCAATTTTGAGGACTTCTCCATAGGGTTAATCTGGCGCTTTCGCTTTTGCCTCTGGAACAATAGCAAGACCTATGTCTTGACGAAGGGCTGGCACGCCTTTATCAAGGAGAAGAATCTCAAGAAAGGTGATGTTTTATCCTTCTACCGTGGTGTCAATAAGACTACAAGCACAAACCACATGTTTATCCATATCAAGCCCCATGCTAGTACCATGTCTCTGCCACATCATGTGCCATGTACGATCTTCTCTCCATCTAGCTTGATGATTGATGACCGGGTCCATGAGAGCCTTGGCTTTGGTACAAGCCATGGAATTGTGCTAGCATCGAAGCCTTTGTCCTTTGGATCTAGGGAGTTGATGCCTCCAACTAATCTGATGCCACAACAAACAACATTTCCTGAATCGACATCACTTGAAATTGTAAGGGCAGAAAAGCGTTTGCGACTGTTTGGGGTCGACATTGACATCCCTTCTGATGACAGTGGTGATGAGTCTTGTAGTGGATTCACCAAGAATGCTGCTTCAATTGTCCTGAACATTTTGGATGAATAAATCACTCTATAGTTCTAGGTGGTGCTACTATGTTATTTCTACAGCATTAAGTGCTATATATTGTAAACCAAAGTTGTTGGTTACTTTATCTTACTATTTCTAGGATTATAATCTATCATAAACTTTGTATGTTTCCTTGCCTTGTCTATCTATCTATGTGTTGTCTATTTATTTATATCCATCTAATGAATAAAGCTTCAAATACACAATGCCAATAAAACTATTGTTATTTGCATCAATATGTTAGGTAAACCTTAAATAGTTAAATGAGCCTTGTGAAGTTGAAGGTGATTTTAGATATTTTACTTTCACTTTAGAAGATCTTCATCTATTTATATACATGTGTGGTAACAAATTAAGTGTTCAATTTCTTGTTGTGTAAAATACCATATATGTTCCCTACATGATAAATTTTGGACATTGTTATGTATTTTCACGATTTTATCTTTTATTGCCAAGGGAAGCACAAATAATATTTTTAATGGAATGGTAGAAATAGTTTTCTATATGTGCAAGATCCTTATTGATATATATGTTTATGATTTGGTTACAATCGGATTTGAGTTGAATTAGGGGGTTAGGATAGATTTTGAGTTGGACTCTATATCCTGGGGACATAAATATGAGCCCAACCATGTTTTTTAATGGAAAATCCCAACCCTGTTGTAAAAAAGAGATGACTTAGTGATAGGTTTGGGTGGTGACAAGGCCACAAGAGCACTCAGATACCAGTGTAACTGTTGTTTATGTGGACAAGCTCCCATAGTCATGCCTCATGGATGCAGGCAAACAGCTGAACCTATTTTCAAAGCATTGTGCCTCAATATTATTTTTGTTTGTGCATTTTCTTCCATGATACTTATGCTTTCGTGTTCTTAGGTATTAGGTTTTTAGAATATTTTATTGAGCATGTACTCTAACAAGTGGTATCAAAACCCTGTTGTAACAAAGAGATGACTTAGTGACAGGTTTGGGTGGTGACAAGGCCACAAGAGCACTCAGATACCAGTGTAACTGTTGTTTATGTGGACAAACTCTCATAGTCATGCCTCGAGGATGCAGGCAAACAGCTGAGTCTGTTTTCAAAGCATTGTGCCTCAATATTGTTTTTGATTGTGTATTTTCTTCCATGATATTTATGCTTTGGTGTTCTTAGGTTATTAGATTTTTAGAATATTTTATTGGGCATGTACTCTAACAAGTGGTACCAAAACCCAATATCTCATTTTTTTTCTCAATCCTATGTGCCACTGCAGATTTTGGAACTTGGTACGCACATAGCTGAAACACATACCAAATTTTTTTATTGTTTGACTTTTTTCCTAAAATGTATTCACATTTATATCCCTAGATGTTTAATTTGCATTTTTGGACCCTAGGTCGGCGCCGTGGTCTATGGCGCCAAGGTAACATGTCTCGGCGCCGTAGACCATGGCGCTGAGCCTCGATATCTAAATGACGTGGCAGGACGATGTGGTGCTAATGTGGCCGGGCTCGGCGCCGTGGACTGTGTCATCGGGCTCGGTTTCCATAGTCCTCTGCTCAGCGCCGTATCTCGAGCCTCAACCTTATCTTCTATTTCCAAGACCGCTAGGCTAGTTGCTAGTTGCTAGTTGTACTAGCTGTCATAGTCCTGAAGATAGCCCCTCCATCTCATGAGTAAAGCAAAATATGTTTTTTAGTTCTTCAGGAAGCTGGATAAAGCTGGAAATACTAGCTTCTTCCAATCCAATTTCTCTGTTATCTTCCCTGAAAAAATGTTTTACCGAATGTTTTTGAAAATAGTTTTAGCTTCAGTGTTGAAGCTACTTCATGATACTGAAAAATTTACTTCACTAATGAAGCTGAGCTGTACCAAATAAGCCCTCATTTAATTCATTTGCTGCTGGTTTGACTAGATTCAGTCAAAGCTTTACTAGTGAGTGGTGACTATATACGATTTAATATTGGAGCAAGTTTTGATGAATGCAAATTCAGATTTGAACTCTTTACTTTGTATTCGTATTCAAGAATATTTATATTCGTAATTATATGTCACAAAGAAATTTAATGTATTTAGATATCCAAATTATATCCGTATTATTTTCACTTTTCGAAGAGTCAAACATTTTTAACTTCGACTAGATACATACAAAAAGTTATTAGTATTTATGGTACATGATAAGTATTATTAGATTAATTATAAAATATATTTTTGTAATAAACTTAAAAATTTGGCTAACCCAAAGCGGACACTTATTTCTAGATAGAGGGAATAGCTAAGAGATGAGACATATGCATACTCTACCTGATGTTAGCCGTGGGGAAAGGAGATGCACAAAAAATAGGAGATTGGATAGATCCATATGCGCACACACATGATGAAGTGAAGCAGGTTATAACTACTGCTTGCAGCCATGAGCCAAGCACGCTACTCACCTCTCAGCTAGTACAAGTCTACTAGAGCTAGCATTCATGACTTTGTTTCTTTTTTGCAGTTACCATCCACCCGTGCCATCTGATCAGGCCAGGCCAACAGCTGGCTACAACCAGCCAATCACCAAGATGCAGGTGTGCTGCAGTTTATTGGGATTTTTACCCTGCTTTTGTCTATGTAATAACATCTCTTTTATTTGAATTTCTGCAGAAGCCATACCAAGTGATCATCGTAATAAGTGAAGGGGCAGGGGAAGAGGTATGTATCTGCATTCCTAGCAGGTGGTCGAGCTAAGATGGACGAAACATTTTCCTGCATTCTGAATCGAAAACAACCGCCAAAAAAACAGTTGCAAAACATAACATGGGAGAAAAGCCGAGAAAAAAACTCGTTCGACACAAAAACAGTTTGGAAAATAAAAGAGTTGATCCTCAAACAAAACAAGTCTTAGATTAGGATCCAATTCAGAATAGTCAAAATGGAAAGGACCTATTTAGATTAGGATTCCTAGCTATTTTTCATATGTTATATCTACACCTAATAATAAAGAGGCAAAAATTTTTGCGCAAAATCTTTCGTCCAACTAAGAGATCGACTTGGTTATGGTTTACGTTTTTCCGTTTTCATGTGCTGAGTCCTTTTTTATGGATTTTTTTCTTTTTCCTGGGCCTCCCCTAACTAGCTTTGTAGATTATGGTTTGACAATGAGTTAGACACGAAAACGAATCAAGTTCAGCCGCCAAAGATTTTTCTAAATCAAATTTGCCACAGAGATGTCTCCCAATGCGGCACATCAACGGATTGATGATGGGGAAGCGAGTTGGGATGACGTTCCAAAGCACACCGGATCATCGAGAGGATGCAGACGGCAATCGCGTCGCAGTGGAGATGCAGAGATTCGTGGCGCGGCATTGGGCGCAGGTTCCTCGGAAGCTTGACAGCTACGCGGAACTGGTTCTGCTGCATGTTGTGGTGCTGGGGCAGCTGCGCGGCGCTGGAGCCGAACGGCGGCGCTGGAGCGGTCCAGTGCTGGGCTAGGTGCTGGCGGCGGGTGATGGCGCTCTGATTTCTCCTCTATGCTCTATGCGTTGGATGAATGAGTAGAGTCGATGGGAGAGGAGAGAAATAGGCCTACAGTCGACAATCAAATGAGCTTGGAGTCCGATGAGCCATATCCTAATAATGAGACAGTCAATGCAAATGGATGTGCAACCCAAACACTAGAATGCATTCGTATTTTCTTATCAAATCTATAAAACATTAGCATTAGTAATCTCCGTGCAATCTATTTTTTAGGAATATGTGCAATCTAAAATTATAGTACTAATAAATATTTATGTAAATAAATATATCTGAATCATGTTCTGGTTTCATAGCTACGTTCTAGATATATCGTCCAAATTATCTAGGGACCATGCTCCACTCTTCCAATCAATCATTTCATTCTAAGGTAAAAAAACAAACTAAAAATTCTACAGATATTCGATGCATAATGCACCTAGAGTATTTAATTCTACAGTACCATATGGGTATTCTCAATAGTGCAGTTCTTAATTTGGTAAGTAAATTAGTATTGACACTCATTTGATGATATATTTGTCGATGTTTTGGACCGGCGGGCCCTCAACCGGCTAGTGAAAGTGTACTGCGTGCCCCTAATCCCAGATGGTGATGCAAAGAGACACAAGGTTTATACTGGTTCAGGCAATAGGTGCCCTACGTCCAGTCTGGGAGAGCGATCTTGTATTCCTTGCACCGAGGTGCTTGTAGTAGGGGTTTACAAGTAGGGCGAGAGAGAGCTAGTCCCAGGTCTCTGCGTGGAGCGGCGTGGGTTGCTTGAGATGTTGATCTCTTGCAGCGAGGAGGAGTGTGAGTTACAGAGCGTTGTGCATTGCTTGCACCTGTGAGTGTGTTTGCGTGTGTTCGTCTGTCTGTGCGTGTGCCTGTCTAGAAATGACCCTGGTCACTCCCTTTTATAGTTGAAGGGGGGACAGGGGTGATACATGTGTTCGCTACGTGGCGTTTTGTGAGCAGAGGCGGTGTGTTCGAGCCCTGCAGCTCATCACTGTGGCGGCATGGTTGATGGAGCGGTCTTGTCCTCGGTGTACTAGAGCGACGCGTCGGTCATGCCCGATCCTGTGCGACATGGGAGCTCCTGTGATGGCTTGATGCAGGGCATGGCGCATACTATGAACAACGTGTCGGTCGCTATATGTTGACAACATAGAGAGCCGAGGCCCAGTCGGTGCAGAGGTCGAACCATTGTGGGGGGCTCGGCGGGCGCGAGTCCCGAGGCTACGGGGGTGTAGAAGTGGGTAGCCGAGGCTCAGAGGGAGCAGTTGGTCTTGTACGCTGATTCCGAGGCTATAGGGACCCGGACTTGACTCTCTATGCCATGCCGTCCTTGGAGCAGGTGGGGTTAGGCAGCACAGCGCCACATAGGTGTTAGTCGTGGGCACAGTGCCGAGCATAGCGGCCGGTAACCCCTACCCCGTCCTATCCCGGACGGTATGGCGTTGATGCGACTCCCATCTCGTCGGTCACTCCGCTGTGTCGAGCCATCATTCGGCTGACGTTGTAGGAGTGGTTGGTTGCGTTAGTTGGTCATGACATCCCGGTTGAGGCGGCGGTGACGGGGTAGCTACCGAGCCGGTCTCGAGTGAGTCGGAGAATCGGTACCTCGTCCGAGGCCTTACGTGCGGGGCCTCGAGCGAGGCGGAGAATCAGCACCTCATCCGAGGCCTTACGGGCTAGGCCTCGAGTGAGGCGAAGAATCGGTACCTCATCCGAGGCCTTATGTGAGGAGCCTCGAGCGAGGCGGAGAATCGGTACCTCGTCCGAGGCCTTATGGGCGGGGCCTCGAGCGAGGCAGAGAATCGGTACCTCGTCCGAGGCCTTACGGTTGTATTTTGGGCTAAGCCCGCTTCGGATGAGTCGGGATACTGTTCGAGGTGGGCTGGGCGGTCCAGCCGAGCCTCGGATAAGGTGAGGGTTTGCTGGTGGTTGTCTCTTAGCTTCGATTTTTACAAGGTCTAAGCGATTTTTTGGTTCTTGCTTAGGGGACCCCTTATTATGGTACCCGACAGTAGCCCCCGAGCCTCGGGGAGAGTGTGGGGCTCTTCCTGAGGTTTTGACAAGACTTAGCTCGTGGCAGCTCCTGGCGGGATGGTGTTTCGTACTCGAGGCCTCGGTGGGTGCGTGCGAGCGCACCCACTGGGTGTAGCCCCTGAGGCCCTGGAGGAGTGGATTTATTCCTCCAGGGGCTTTTCTCATGTTGAGCGAGAGGTTTTATCGCGTTTACTGAGCCCACGAGTGCGAGTTCGGGTCGCTGGGTCTCGGCTTGGTTGCAGGAAGAGCCCCCGAGCCTCTGCGCAGAGCAAGAGGGTGATCAGGAGTTTCCCTGTCTTTTTTATTCAGCCCTCATGCATCCTTTTCATTCAGAAGGAGGGGTGGAGTATGCCAGGCTACCCTCGGTGGGCGCGAGCAGTGACACCTTCGGTGAGCTATTATCGGGTAAGTCCAAGTGGAGGCCCGTACCCCATTCGATAGGGGTCGGTAAGTGGTCTAGAGACGCACTCCAAAAGTACCAGAGGGCTTCTCTAGTGGGTCCCAGGGTTGTTCGATTGGCTCCGGGGGCTCGGTGCCTCCCTGCGGTGGGATCCCATTCAGAGACCTCCCTAACGGTCTTGGACATGACTTAGGGCGTCCTAAGCAATTGCTTGCTTGGGTCTCGGCCATGTACAGGCTCGCCCATGGTCATCCCTGTCTCTATTTGTCCTAGGGTGGCTGTCGAGACCCTCGGAGGCCCAGCCTTCGAACCCCTAGACCGTAACAGGCTCGGTGCCCTTTATCACGTTTTGCCGAGCCCCCAAGTGCGAGTTCGGGTTGCTGGGCCTCGGCGTGTGTGCAGGAAGAGCCCCCGAGCCTCTGCGCAGAGCAAGAGGGCGATCAGGAGTTTCCCTGTCTTTTTTGTGCGGCCCTCACGCATCTTTTTTGTTCGGAAGGAGGGGTGAAGTATGCCAAGCTACCCTCGGTGGGTGCGAGCAGTGACACCTCCGGTGAGCTGTTATCGGGTAAGTCCAAGTGGAGGCCCATGCCCCATTCGATTGGGGTCGGCTGGTGGTCTAGAGACGCACTCCAAAAGTAACAGAGGGCTTCTCTAGTGGGTCTAGGGCTGTTCGATTGGCCCCGGGGGCTCGGTGCCTCCCTACGGTGGGATCCCATTCAGAGACCTCCCTGCTGGTCTTGGACATGACTTAGGGCATCCCGAGCAATCGCTTGCTCGGGCCTTGGCCTTGTACGGGCTCGCCCATAGTCAGTCCCCTAACTCCTGTTGTCCTAGGGTGTGCTGTCGAGACCACTCGGGGCCCCAGCCTTCGAACCTCTAGACCGTAACAGGCTCGGTGCCCAGTTCCTTAGTCTAAAAGGAATTGAGTGGGGGATATTCCCCTCCCATCCACTGACAACGACAACGGTAGGCGCCTTTTGAGGTGGTTTCTCGAGGAGACGGAACGGTGCCTGCCGTCGTTGCGGTCATGCGACGTGATGTCTACGGATGGGACATTATTGTGCGTGCGATTAATAAGGAAAAGGTGGATGCGTGGGCGGTTTAATTGAATCCGGATTAACTGTGCCAGATCTGAGGGAAACTTCCTTGGTTTCATCGCCCGTCCATTTTGCCCCCTTCCCTCATAAATACATGATGAGTCTTGCCCCTCCCCTCCTTACCTTGCCTGCATACGTTCGACCTTTCTGCCCTCGAGCGGTTGCTAAGAACAGAGAGCGCTAGGGAAAAGAAGGGAGAAGGGGAGGAAGAGAGAGAGAGACATAGCGAGAGCTTGCCTTACCACCGTAGCCGCATTCTCCACCGCTCCCATGGCCGGCGGCGCTGTTGTCATTCAGGCGGATCCTTGGGGTCCGTCCGACATGTCTATGGCGATGCTGCAGTCGCTTGTCGACGACGGCCTCCTCCACCCGATTACTGACCCCACCAACCGGAGTGGATTGCTCTAGGGGCGAGCTGGAGCTGAGGCCACGCGATGGCTACATCGTGAGCTTTGTGGCCTTCCACAGCGTGGTCTCGGCCTGTCGGCGGACCGGTTTATGTGGGTGCTCCCGCACTACTACTGGCGTGGAGCTCCATAACTTCAACCCCAACTCCATCGTGCAGGCAGCCATCTTCATCGCCATC